>NC_090248.1:10262654-10267654 GCF_037325665.1 Littorina saxatilis
ACGTCTGTCTTTCTCCTTCTTTTGAAAACAATCCTAATTGACTCATGTAACTGTTTAACTCAATGTCTTTGATGCTCTACATAATAAAACCTTCGATCGTTGACGTCATCGTTGTTGGAGTTGCGGCGACATCACGGATGCGGCGTTGACGACGAGGATGTTACGTCACTCTGACGCTCCATCCGTCACAGCAACGACATCAACATTGGCTGGCGCGTCCTCGCGGCGCCAGACAGCTCCCTCCACCACAGCAACGACATCAACATCGGCTGGCGCGTCCTCGCGGCGCCAGACAGCTCCCTCCGCCACAGCAACGACATCAACATTGGCTGGCGCGTCCTCGCGGCGCCAGACAGCTCCCTCCGTCACAGCAACAACATCAACATCGACTGGCGCGTCCTCGCGGCGCCAGGCAGTTGCTCCCTCCGTTTCTTCTGTCACTGCCAAGGCGTCGACCTCGGTGAAACATCCGCCCCCGGACGACCCCCAGCTGGAGCACCGTTTAACGCCGAGACGCAGCTGGCATCCCAGGTCGACCGCCGTGTCTTCACCGGGACAAAGGTAGTGGTGTCGTTGACTGCCACCGTAGATTTTGATAATGATTTTCGAAGAGATTTGAGGTTCTGTGTTCCTTTCTTTGACAACCTTCTCGGTCCCTGCAATAAGTTCATGGATTGGTGACCGATGCGTGTCTTCGGGACCCCTCGTTGTAATCTAAGTCCCCTTCCGAGAAGTCCATCTCTCAGGCTCCCTCGCTGCTGGATGCACTTAGCTCTCCAGTTGATCAGCCCACCCGACCTATGTGGCCGCATAGGTCCAGCACACGCCGCTCAAACCGCTCTTTCGGTTATGCTTGCCTTGCCTGTCCTCTGGTAGGTCTTCTGTACCATACCCTCCAGTGCCACCTAGTGTGACACCAGGTCAAGACGGTTCCCAATCCAATCCCCCGCAGGTTGTAGGACTACACCCATGGCAGAGTGTATATGACTCTTCTGTAGTAAGTTGTTGCAACAAGAAAAAAACCAAATGTTTCATCAGCTCTGGCCAGACGCTGTCTACTCCATCGTGAACCCCTCAGTCTCCTCTAATGGTCAAATCTCAGTCTCTCCAGCAGGCGATGACGTAAGTCTGCTGTCTCTCCTTTCGCTGTTGTCTGCCTCTACACTCGTCATTTCGTGATCCATCCCCACATCAGGCTCTGTCTGGGTCCTTTCTGTTGCCTGAAGTTTGTCTGACGTCATGCACTGCCCGCAGAAATGCCGCCTGTTCTTCCTTTCTCTCGCAATGGTTGCAGTCTTCCTGGTGACACGGGCGTCGAGACAGGGCATCTGCGTTGGTGTGCTTCTTGCCTGGTCTGTGTTCAATGTCAGGTCGTTCGTCTTCTTCTTCTCCAGCCGACACGTGACCTCCGGTGTCGACTACTGCTCGTTTCCCGATTTCCGGTTACGTCCCCGTGCCTGCGGTTGTGTTCGCCTCAGTCCTTCGATCCGTTCGGCACAATTCTCAATCAGGTGCAGAGGGTTGTTACAGAAATAACATTTGCGTCTGTTGTCTTTATCTTTCGTAGTGTTGTCCTTGGAGTTTGTCTTCTCTTGGACGAGATAGAGCTCTGGTTCGTCTTTTTCCCGCCGTCTGGACCGAGCTTTCTTGAATGACTCAAACTGAGTCGCCAGAGTGACCGCCTCTTCTACCGTAGTCGGCTTTCCTTGAAGAACGGCCCACTCCATGTCGCCGTCGGACAAGCTATCCAGAAAGCTTGTCACAGTCAACTGTTCCCAGAGCTCGCCTCTGGCGGTGGGGTAAGCTCTCCTGGTCATCCCCTTCAGGTCCAGGGCCAACGCCGACAAGGACTCGCCTCTTTTGCGGGTTCTGTTGCGGAGCGACGCTCTATGCATCTCTGTCTGATGACGTGGTTCGAATCTTGATTCGAGTGCGTCGACCAGAGCTCTGTAGTCTCCCCTCATGTCAGGGTCGAGTAGCGTCAACACGGAAACGGCTTGGTCCCTGAGAGACGCAGCCATCTCCATCGCACATCTTCCTTGCGACCAACCGTTCATTTTTGCCACAATCTCGAATTGGACCCGGAAGTCCCCGAAGCTTGACTTTCCGTCGAAGTTAGGTGGTTTTCTGTTGGTGCCTCGCTCCACCGGAGCTGTCTCCCGCAGATGATGTGGGAAGCCAAGATTCTGGCCTCCCCAATCCCTCGTTGGTCGATCGATGTAATGACGTGTCGGCGAAGCCTAATGATGTGAAGAAACGTCTTCGTGAGGGCGATCAGGGCCTGTGCTCCTAGTCTCCCGTCCTGTGGGCGAAGCGAAACGATGAAGTGACTCCCCCTGGCGTTGAGGAGAATCATAGTCAAGGAGCTCGCTTCCCCGCGCCCGTATTGGCGAAAGGAGACGATGAGAGGGACGATCCTCTCCATCCGTCGATGAGATGTGTAGTCTGTCCAGTTGTCCCGTTGGTAAAGCGAAGTGATGCGACGAGCTGTCCCCTCGTCGAGAGAATGGGTAACCAGGGAGTTGGCCACCCTGTTCTCTCATCGGCGATCCTTGCCCAGTAGCTCCGGCGAGAAGCGTCTCGGCCTCCACCCAGTCATCGGCGAGGAGTCCCGTTCTGCTGCCCCAAGCGATCTCCTCGTCTCTGCGGGTCCGGTCGAACGCCCTGCTGTGACGGTCATCCTTCGCCGAGGCAAGCGTCTGTTGTGGTACAGCCCTGCCAGTCAGTTCGATCCCGCTGTCCAACGGAGGCAGGCGACGACCCTTGTCGTCAGTACCGCCTGACGCCCGCAGGTCTTCTTGTGAACCAAGGTCTGACATCTTGCTTCGCAGCAGTCCAAAAAAAATAAACAGTCACTGGCTAAGTGACTGAGAAAAATAAAATAAAAACAAAGGGATGGGAGGGAATCTTCTCTTTCTGAGTAAAAATAAATAGAAAGCTACCAAAACCTACAATGAACCAATCTTCAATCCCACTTCTGACACCATTTGTAAAGCCGAGCGGTCTTAGCTTCACATTAACTCTAACTGTCTGTGTCTGTGTCTTAGATGTTATACGTGTTTGAAGGTCATTTGTCAGGATGGCAATCACACGACAGGACAAACAGACACACAGAATATAAACTCAAGAAGAGGCAGGTAAAGTTCAAAATTGTATTGAATCAAAACAAATCATAAAAACAACTCAATACAAGGCGTTGGTTCTTTTCAGAAAATATATCTGTACATTGGTTCACTCTATTCCTGTAATTTTCCTATTCCTTACAAAAATATTCTAAGTCCAAAAATGGCTGAAAATTTGGGCATGACCCGTAGGTACCCTTAGCAAAATACGCTACTGAAAGCAATATTCTATGTCCTAAAATGGCCAAAAATTTGGGCAGGGGTTCAGGGCCTGGATAAAAATAAAGTAAAAGAGTAAAGCGACGCCACTTTACTCGCCGTGTGGTAACCTGGGACTGCGGAACGTTTGTTTTTAACCCTGTCAGTTCAGTCCACAGGGCGGAGTCCGGTATACCGTTTAGACACAAAGTCAGGTTGGTTGCTCAGACCCCGGAGGACAGTTTAGAGATGACAACAAATACTTCTCAGTACTCAGGTTGGAACTCATCCACAACCATTCCCAAAGAAGCAATGCTGTAACCCTAAGTGGTGGTGGGGAGTCCGGTATACCATTTAGACACTTAAGCCAGGTTGGTTGCCAAGACTCCCCCCGAACCTTGAAAACTAGCAGCTTATATACCTTCCCTGACGTCAGTCCACGTGCAAAAACAAATTCGTGGCAAGTGACAGGAGCGTGACTTTGGGTTCACAACCCCGCCAGTCAAGCCGGCGCGATCGTATCAACGTCATAGAACAAAATGCGGAGGGGGGGGGGTGGGAGAGTCTCGAGGCTGCTGTCAGCCTCCATAGAAACTACAGTTAAAATCCCTCAAAAATACACAAAAACTCCTGTACAAAGAAAACTACATCAAAAACGCTGTAAAGAAATACATCAATAAAATGGAAATTCTACGACGCATCGTTTGATACCAAACACTCATTGGTTATCAACACTGTGAACAAAGTGCAAAACCTCTGACTATTACCTCGCAAAATAGTCATGTTACACCAAACACCGTATGCAGTTACAAGTTAACCACAATCAAACACAGTGTATATTGAACAGGCTTCTCATATGTAGATGATAAACATAAAATCTACATTCTACTAAACAAATGAATACAGAATACATATTTATATAGAATACATAGGTAAAAGAAAGAATGATATAAAAGCTACAGAAAAGAAAAGAGAGAGAGAGTAGAGAGAGTGTGTCTGTATGTGTATGTGTGTCTATGTATGTGTGTTCGTCTGTGTGTAACAAGTATTATCATAGACCTGTATTAGAAATAAAGAATCAGGTCAAAAAAAAGAAAGGGGGTTGGGAAGGGAGGTGAATATAGCAAAACAATGCCCTCAGTCGTTAACGGCCCACGTGCATAAACATTCGTGACAGGAGAAACGACCTAGGGGTCATATCCCGTCAGTTCTGTCGGCGCCATCGTGTCAAAACCAATTAACCAATTAATTCTACCGCAAGAGAACAATAGAAAACGGGACCGTATCATACCTATTTCCAAACATTTACTAAACAAAAGAACAAATATGATTTTAGAGTGTGAATCTTAATTCCAAACAGTTTCAATATTAACCTAGATAATATATTCTGCTCTCTACGCCTTCTCTTCTTCTTCACTCTATATACTTTAAGAAGAACATTGCATATGGAGAAAAGACAAAAATATTCCTGTAGTCGCTTTTCTCCACACAGACAGACAGAGACACAGAGACAGAAAGAGACTGAAAGAGAGAGATAGAGACAGGCAGACAGAGACACAGACAGTCAGACAGACAAACAGACAGACAGACAGACAGAGACACAAGGAGACTGAAAGAGAGAGAGAGAGAGAGAGAGAGAGAGAGAGAGAGAGAGAGAGAGAGAGAACAAGAACAAGAACA
>NC_090248.1:10275154-10298036 GCF_037325665.1 Littorina saxatilis
AGCAGAGTGAAGATGTGGTCAACAGTAGAATAATTTTGTTTGAAACCAGCCTGACATTCACCTGTAATATTATGTAATTCAGTCCACTCTTTAAGTCTATTATTAACAACAGTACCATACAATTTACTACATATATCACACAATGAAATTCCCCTATAGTTGTTAGTATCATTTCTATCTCCTTTCTTAAATAACGGTACAATAACTGAATCGCACCAGTTCTGTGGATAGATTCCCTCATCAAACAAAGCGTTAAACAGTTTCACTAAAAACAACACCACATCTTCGCTAGCTGCTTTAAAAAATTCCCCAATTAAACCATCAGGTCCTGCAGCTTTACCCGATTTCAGTTTTCTGATAGCAATCAACACTTCTTCTTTGGTAATGGGTCTATCCAGCATTTCTTCATATTCATTATTCACGTCATTAACATCAGCATGCTCATCATCTTCAATCTCATCTTTTTCTAAAATGTTATGAAAGTGCAGGTACCAATCATCAACAGAAATATTGTTTTGCTGCTGGACCTTTTTACAAGAAACATTTTTAATTTTCTTCCAAAATTCTCTCTGATCACTTACAGCACCTACAAGTTCTGTATACAAACTGTCATTGTACTGTTTCTTTTTTCTATGCAAAAAGTTTTTATATTCAGTCCTGGCTTTACAATACTCATCCCTATCCACATCTTCTAATGAGAGAGAGAGAGAGAGAGAGAGAGAGAGAGAGAGAGAGAGAGAGAGAGAGAGAGAGAGAGAGAGAGAGAGAGAGAGAGAGAGAGAGAGAGAGAGAGAGGTTTACCTTGTACAGGATTAAACACACAGATGACAAAAGCAAACGCGGTACGACACAACTTCATTCTGTGCTCTACGTGCCTTCACACACAAGAAACATCCTTGTTACATTGAAGGTATCCAAAACCACAATGAGTTGTGGTGTTGATTCTTTATATTCAGTTCAACCAGGAAGAAAAATGCTCTTTACTATTTGCCAATGACACTGTGCACACCTTTTAATATACGGAGACGTAACCTGAAACGCATCCGACAGATTTCATTTAATGTGTGTGTGTGTGTGTGTGTGTGTGTGTGTGTGTGTGTGTGTGTCTGTGTGTGTCTGTGTGTGTGTGTGTGTGTGTGTGTGTGTGTGTGTGTGTCTGTGTGTGTGTGTGTGTGTGTGTGTGTGTGTGTGTGTGTGTGAGTACTCGCGCGCGCGCAGATAAAAGATACAAAGCAACTCAAGTCATTCGTGCACTTTGATCATATATAAGTGGCTTACATTGTTTGCTTTGCTCTCTGTACCAGTTTCTCAGGTATTATTCAGCCATCATTTCTCCATTTAAAGGAAACGCATCATGTTAATTCGCGCTGTAAAGAACCAGTGTGACAGAGTAAACAAAAACAGACACATTTTACCGAGAGGAAAGTCTTCTCCATACATTCTAGGTATCATAGAAAGACCTCAGTTTGTAACGCTACGAACACACCTTCCTGTTTGAGTTTGCCGACACCAAAACCATCCATCCGTGCTAGTGTGCCAACTCACTGCTTCAATACTGCACGGTTAGTGTGACACGGATGTGTTTTGAGGCCGGGAGTGGGGGAGTGAGTTAATGGGCTTTTTTTTTTTTTTTTTTGGGGGGGGGGGGGGGAGAAGGGGCAAAATGTGAGGAACACGCGACAATTTAAAAACCGATAATTCGTCTCCCACCATCTACCCCCGCCCCCCCTCCCTCCACCACCACCACCCACTCCTGCTTCCCAACTGGTCATCTCCCTCGCCTGGACAGGTAATCATTATTAGAACCCCATCGGGCCCCTACCCGACCCACCCCACGCGGGCGAGCAATTCTTTAAGGAAAAAACGCTCCTTCTTTTCAAACATACTTTTTAAACATCTTGCCTGGCCCCTTGGCATGACTCCCGTCTTTGTCTGGCTTAATCTTTTCAGCGGATACAGTGTCATGAGTTGAGGACACGACTGGATATTTAATAAGGCGTGACTGTCGACCAGGAAATATGCGAACATTTTCCTTGAAATTCGTTTACCGTCCTCGTGTGGCTCAGAATGCATTGTCACGCCTACGAACTTTTGAAACTAGGAAGGAAACAAGTCGCGTAAGGCGAAAATACAACATTTAGTCATGTCAAATAGCTGTCGAACTCACAGAATGAAACTGAACGCAATGCCATTTTTCAGCAAGACCGTATACTCGTCGCATCGTCAGTCCACCGCTCATGGCAAAGGCAGTGAAATTGACAAGAAGAGCGGGGTAGTAGTTGCGCTGAGAAGGATAGCACGCTTTTCTGTACCTCTCTTCGTTTTAACTTTCTAAGCGTGTTTTTAATCCAAACATATCATATCTATATGTTTTTGGAATCAGGAACCGACAAGGAATAAGATGTAAGTGTTTTTAAATTAATTTCGAAAAATTAATTTCGATCATAATTTTTATATTTTTAATTTTCAGAGCTTGTTTTTAATCCAAATATAACATATTTATATGTTTTTGGAATCAGAAAAGGATGGAGAATAAGATAAACGTAAATTTGGGTCGTTTTATAAAATAAATATTTTTTTTACAATTTTCAGATTTTTAATGACCAATGTCATTAATTAATTTTTAAGCCACCAAGCTGAAATGCAATACCGAAGTCCGGGCTTTGTCGAAGATTACTTGACCAAAATGTCAACCAATTTGGTTAAAAAATGAGAGCGTGACAGTGCCGCCTCAACTTTCACGAAAAGCCGAATATGACGTCATCAAAGACATTTATCAAAAAAATGAAAAAAACGTCTGGGGATATTATGCCCAGGAACTCTCATGTCAAATTTCATAAAGATCGGTCCAGTAGTTTAGTCTAAATCGCTCTACACACACACACACATACACACACACACACACACACACACACACACACACACACACACACGACACACACCACAACCCTCGTCTCGATTCCCCCCTCTACGTTAAAACATTTAGTCAAAACTTGACTAAATGTAAAAAGAAAGAAAGTCTGCAAACAAAACACACCAGTGACTAATTTTAACGCTCTTGTCTGTATATGTACCGGTACTTTACGAATATGATAGTTCCACTGTAACATTCTTCGACATCCAAAAGTAACCCACCCGGCAGTATGCATTCATAAAGGTCTCGCACTCGTGTCTGTAAAGGGAGACTCCCTCCTGTTGAAGACCTGGATTTATCAGTTTTTCAAGTCTTAAAAGTGGAGGGGGGGGGTGCTATGTAAAACTTGATCGCAGCTTCGTCATAGGGACTGACAGAAACAGACCGGATAGTAGGGGGAGGGGGGGGGGGGGGGGGTAGAAGAATTGGATACTCTGCTCTTAACTCGCCATTGTGCCTGAATCCGTTTTTGTACAGTAACTGGGAAGTTGCCGTTTAGTGTCAGATGAATGTTAACTACTTTACAGTTCTGCTGTTTCTGTGTTAGTGACATGTCCAATTGACGCTGCATGAGTAACTATATCCTTCACTGCACTTCAGTTTAACAATGATGCCCTACAATGATGTGTCAGTTGTTTAGATATCAAGTGCATGCCGAGATCATAACATAGACAATGGGTTAAAGCATTTTGATTTTTTTTTTCACCTTACACAATCCTAAATGTTAAAGTTCGAAATCTTTCAACCGAAAGTCAGTTTCGGAGACGAGCGTGTCAAAACGTATCTTTATCTTTCACTTTCCGATATTACAACATGAGATGATTACCAAAGGAAAACGTATTTATAGGCAATACTGAACTTCGTCAAAGTGCTCAATGAATGACTACATTAAAGATCTGTCCTTCTCGTGAAAACAGGTCGTCTGACCGTCTTGAAAACAGGTCGTCTGACCGTCTTAAATCTGACCAGGACGTTACATAAGATAAGACCAATTCTCTACTTGGTCATATACCAAAAGTCAACACCCTGACTGCTAACTGTCCCTTCTTCAACATCCATGTATCAACAAATGTCATCTGCGCACAGACTGCACCCAGACTTTCTTATTTGAGTATGTGACCATGCCAGCAGAGGGATGGTCTTCTTCCACCTGGCCAGCGACTGTGCCCCTGCCTAATTTCCGAAGCCCCTCCCTCTCATCTACTTGGTCAAGCCCTTGTCTGCTCAAACTTTTCATGAAAAATATTTAGAAACTGTTGAAACATATCTGTCTTTTGACGGTGAAAGCAAGCCTTGCTGTGTTTAACCTGCCTACGTCAAGAAACACGCACACACACAGACACAGACTTAGACACAGACAGACAGACACACCCACACACCAAACCCCCCCCCCCCGCACACACACACACACACACACAGACACACCCACGCTCACAGAAACTCACACACACGCTTCGGCACGCATACATAATATGTAAGCCTACATTCAAACGCGTATTGGATATGAGGTTCAGTTCCTCTGTTGGCGACTATCGACGATTAGATTAACGATTCATATGTCTCTTTCCCCTTCCTGTTTCATATCATCACGCTCACTATGTTACAGTCAATCTGTGAAACCAGGGAATACGTGTATTAACTAGATAATACATGAATTACCTGACGAAAAACCCCAGTTAATTCATGTATTACCTAAAATAAGTCGTCAAGTCAAGTCAATATTTATTTTTAAAAAAACCTCCCAGGGTTACATGAATAAAATAAATAAAAATTGCAACAAACACGACAAAAAAGATATATGTAATAATGAGACACAACACTTCTAATTAACCGAAAATAAATCAAGCTTAATTCATAACAAAATAATTGTAATCATACATTTTTTTTGTTTTTGTTAACAGGAATGTATATGTTTCTGTGTTTGTTTTTGATTAAAAAAAACAACGTGATCAAATAATCAGAACTCTTTCAAAATAATCTTAATAAAATATATTAAATGCAATAACTTTCGTTTCTTTGTTAATTCAAATAAATGTTTAAATTTTACTGCATTTGAATTTCTACGAAAATACAATGGTAACAACCTTTTCCTCTCATTTTCAAAAAAATGACACTGAAATATATAATGAAATTCGTCTCCGAGTTCTCCAGACTGGCATTTAACACATATTCTTTCGTTGTGTGGTATATTTAACATTCGGCCTTTCTGTATTGGCAATTTATGATTTAATGTTCTAATACGTAAAAAAGAGAGTGCTAGGTTATTGGGTAAAATTTTCAAATAATTTTCAAATTTTGTTTGTTTGTTTGTTTGTTTGCTTAACGCCCAGCCGACCACGAAGAGCCATATCAGGGCGGTGCTGCTTTGACATTTAACGTGCGCCACACACAAGACAGAAGTCGCAGCACAGGCTTCATGTCTCACCCAGTCACATTATTCTGACACCGGACCAACCAGTCCTAGCACTAACCCCATAATGCCAGACGCCAGGCGGAGCAGCCACTAGATTGCCAATTTTAAAGTCTTAGGTATGACCCGGCCGGGGTTCGAACCCACGACCTCCCGATCACGGGGCGGACGCCTTACCACTAGGCCAACCGTGCCGGTAATTTTCAAATATAAATGTATCTTTAAACAGTCTATAATTCAAACAAGTTTCTTTTTCATTTAATTCTGAAAACCACGATTGTACATATTGATCTTTTAGGCATTGCAACGTTTTCAGTTTAAACCATTTTTCGGAACATCGTAAATTAAACTGGTCATGCCAAAAACCACTAAGACCAAGAGCATTTAAAGTTGTTTCAACATGTTTTAAATAGGGTGCTTCATATATGTTATTTACATAGAGGCGGTGCAAAAAACGGTACAATATATTTGAAAACTTATTACTATTATTACAATCCACCAATTTAAACCAAGAACTAAATATTCTATTTTTTACGAGGACATCTAGTGGAATAGTTTAGTTAATACACGTATTCCCTGGTTTCACAGATTAACTGTAACATATATACCTTTGATTGACACAGAGCGCGTCCTGGCTTGCATCCGCCAGGCCTTCGCTTTATGTTCCTGTAGCAGGACCCATTTCCGCTTCGCTGCGCACTGCACAGTGATCGCACTATCTTCTTTTGTCGCAAAATTAAAATTCAAAAAACGAATGAAGGTAGCTAGGAAACTCTGTGTGTGAGTGTGTATGTGTATGTGTGTGTTTGAGTATGTACGTGTGCGCGTGAATGTGCGTTTGTGGTTGTGTGTGCGTGCGTGTGCGTGCGTTGGTACGCATGCGCGCAAGCGTGTTTGTTTGTGTGTGTGTGTGTGTGTGTGTGTGTGTGTGTGTGTGTTTGTGTATGTGTGTGTGTGTGTAGTCAGTTATATCCGTTAAAACTGTGGACTTGTCGGTTTACAAAGCCTTATGAAATGCCGATTTGTCGGCGATATACTTTGTTACGACAAACACACACTGAGGAAAGCGCCTGTTTTCTTTTTACAAGAATATAAATGCTCTCGGTGACATTTATGTTTACACACAAACACGAATGCACAGATTTAAGAGACACCTTTATTCTTAATATAGCAATTCACAATAACAAAAACAAAGTCCCTCTGTATCACTATGTATGCAAATAGCAATACGGACTGCATCGAAGTGTCTGTGTTTGGTTCAAACATGAATTGTATTTAGATAACATTGGGTGGCATATTATACAAACGATAAACGTGTGACCACACAACAAATTAAGTGTGGTTATGATTGTACTGTACATCAAAACAGAAAACATCTAATTCAGGTAATGTCAAGTTCAGAATAATGCTAATACTATTTAACATAGATATCAAATCAAAATAAAGAATTTAACTAGCAATCTAAAGCAATGTAGAGAAGAAGGGAAGATTATGGGACTTCAGACTGTAACAACAATGTCAGGGTAAAAACGACGGGGGTGGGGGCGGGGCGCAGAGAGATGCATGACGACTAACACAATCGTATTCAGCAGCAATAGTTTTGGGAAATATCTTTCACTAGATCATCTAAACACACACAAACATCTTCAGATAATACAGTCATCATTCTGCAACATGTGTTTCGATGGGTTTCACTTGATTATATGTCTGTGCTGTTGCTTGTACAAGAACAACAATAATTAAAACAAGTCGCGTAAGGCGAAAATACAACATTTAGTCAAGTAGCTGTCGAACTCACAGCCGGAATGAAACTGAACGCAATGCCATTTTTCAGCAAGACGGTATACTCGTAGCATCGTCAGTCCACCGCTCATGGCAAAGGCAGTGAAATTGAAAAGAAGAGCGGGGTAGTAGTTGCGCTAAGAAGGATAGCACGCTTTTCTGTACCTCTCTTTGTTTTAACTTTCTGAGCGTGTTTTTAATCCAAACATATCATATCTATATGTTTTTGGAATCAGGAACCGACAAGGAATAAGATGAAAGTGTTTTTAAATTGATTTGGACAATTTAATTTTGGTAATAATTTTTATATATTTTTTGTTTTTAATCCGAATATAACATATTTATATGTTTTTGGAATCAGCAAATGATGGAGAATAAGATAAACGTAAAGTTGGATCGTTTTATAAATTTTTATTTTTTTTTACAATTTTCAGATTTTTAATGACCAAAGTCATTAATTAATTTTTAAGCCACCAAGCTGAAATGCAATACCGAAGTCCGGGCTTCGTCGAAGATTACTTGACCAAAATTTCAACCAATTTGGTTGAAAAATGAGGGCGTGACAATGCCGCCTCAACTTTCACGAAAAGCCGGATATGACGTCATCAAAGACATTTATCAAAAAAATGAAAAAAACGTTCGGGGATTTCATACCCAGGAACTCTCATGTCAAATTTCATAAAGATCGGTCCAGTAGTTTAGTCTGAATCGCTCTACACACACACACAGACACACGCACACACACACGCACGCACATACACCACGACCCTCGTTTCGATTCCCCCTCGATGTTAAAATATTTAGTCAAAACTTGACTAAATATAAAAAACAAAGCAACGAAGACAGGGACTACAGATAAACACACGTGTACGACACAAAAACAACAAAGATTACATAAAAGGAAAAAGAAAACAACAACACATAGACACAGACTCTCCTTACTCTCCCCAGGGATTATGGTTTGATGAATGGGAATGGTAGTAAAAACATGCTTATACTTTATACACACCCCAAAGCGGGGCCTTATATAGCGGGTATTACTTTTACATACAAATAATGAATAATATCAAAACAGTTCTGGAGTATTTACACCTAGCAATACCCGTTACTCTCAATGTCAGTTCATTTTTACACCACATACAATCAGTTCTACTGACAACTGCACTCACTGACAATGTGTAACATTTTCAATCAACCAGTTCTGCACCTCAACCCTACAATCTTCTTTGTAATTGCACAAGGTACATAGTGAGGTATGGGTATAAGTCATATGCCTCCATTTCTTCAAAACTGCTTATCCTTTAAAACGTATCGATGATCTTGTTCTTGTTCTTATTACTTTTTGTATTTGTTAATGTGTCTTCTCTCGTCTGAATTGTATGCATACAAATCGCATTGCTTGGCTATAAAAATATAGTTCGGAAGCACTTGAAGAAATTTAGAAATCTTTTACCCGACAGTTCCAAACGAATAATGAACACTGAAGACAACATGCACTCAGCAAGGCAAGCAATGTTTTTATCGGGGGTAACCGTCTCATTCCAGACAGCCGTTTCTGAACTCTGTTGCCTGAGATGTGCAGCACATTAGTTTCATAGGTTGTAATAGTCATGTCCAGTATCACTGGCGTGCCACGCAGGGTTTTGGTAAGTGTGGGAGTGTCTTCCCTTGTCCTGCTGTCCCTTGAAGACGGGTGTGGAGTAGGGAGCTCTGTCGCTGTCATCGGGAGTTTGGAGCCCGTCATAGATATGACTCTCTTCTGCTTCTGTGACACCTGCACTCCCTGTTTCCTGCAGACCTGCTTGTCCGTTGAGTCCATCAGGAGCACCAGGCTCAAAACCTGAAACATGTTTAGTATGTCTAACATTGGATGTTATTAGGAGAAATGTTAAATGGCTGTTACATTTAAACTAATAATAACATAATATGTCAATATGGATGCTGTTATGCCTTGTCAAGACATTGTTTTCTATTTCTTAAAGTCTCTAAAATCAAAATTACTAGTTTAATAGCGGCATATAAAGTGCTCTCAATTGCGGATGTGCTTTAAACAACGCATTTTCCTGTGTGAAAGATGATGATGATAATGATGATGATGATGATGATGATGATGATAGTGATGATGATGACGATGACAATGATGATGATGCTGATGATGATGATGATGATGATGATGATGATGATGATGATGATGATGATGATGATGATGATGATAAGAATGAGGGTGATAATAATGATGATAAACTTCAATTTGTTGTCTCACTCTGATTAGGCGATGGTGGAGGAGGCCTCGCTGTCTCAGATGATGAACGCTTTCTGGATCGCCTTATCAGTCTGCAATATGGTATGATAAAGCTACACAACAATGCAGAAGAAATCACGTGCTGAAAACTCAGTTAGTCCAACAAGTCAGTAAACATCTGCGCATAATTACCTTAAAGTGTTTGCCCTGGCCTAGAAGCTATACAAAAGTGTGTGTGTCTTTGTCTATGGGCTTCCCCGGAAGTCCGGCATCATCGATTGGACGCCACTGCCTTTAGTACTAGGGTCCAACAGACTTTAATTGTGTGTCTGTGTGTGTGTGTGTATCTGTCTGTCTGTCTGTCTGTCTGTCTGTCTCGACTTAACAGCTTATTGCTGGGAAACTACTGGGCGCAGTTCGTTCAAAAGTTGATACACTAACTTGATAATAGGTCCGATTGATCGTATTAAAACTTCATAATGTTACCTGGGACCTAAATGCGAAATATTCCACCAAAACGACTCTTAACGGGGGGAGTTTTTGCGGTGGGAGGCTGGTCGCTTTGCGAACAGCCTGAACTAAAGGGGAGACTTGGGCGGCCTCAGCCGAACACGTCACGGAGTGACGAGAAAAGCATGATTTGCAAGCAAAGAAACTACAATACAGTGCTTGGTCTCGGTGAGACTGAACGAGAGAGAGAGCGACAGATACACACAGTGATTCAAGGCGCACAACTCTAGTAAAGTTGTCGTAGCACGTCCGTCTATGGCCAAAGTGATCCGGGTTCGATTCCCGGCATGGGCGGTCTATTTTTTTTTTTAATTCTTGTTTACTATTGTTTATTATGAACGTTTTAATGTTTTATTTCACTCTAATAATTTTTTTAATTGTGTAAAATAAATAAATAATTTTTTTTTTTTAAATTTTTTTTAAATCCAAGTGATCCGGGTTCGATTCCCGGCATGGGCGGTCTATTTTTTTATTTTTGTTTTAAATTCTTGTTTACTATTGTTTATTATGAACGTTTTAATGTTTTATTTTACTCTAATAATTTTTTTAATTGTGTAAAATAAATAAATATATATATATATATATTTTAAATCCACGTGCACAAGACAAAAACTTTCATACTGGGGGAGCGAGCCAGTCTGAAGAGTACTCGGGTCCAGCGCCAGCGTTTTTTATGAATTCTGGATATACCATTCAGGTTGGCATTAGACCTTAACTGTCCTTCTAAATTCTGTGATTGAGTATGGAGCCTATTCTGAATTAACACAGTGTGACCTCAGACAGCATTAACGCCAACAAAAGCAATCTCCCTCTGCTGTTGTTGTTGGTTCTTCCTGTTCGCCGTTCCTTCCATTTGTGTTTGTTGTGTTTATGTTTGTTTGCTCTGGTGTTTTTGTGTTTGTTTGTTTTCTGATAAGCCACACTTGTGTCAGTGATGCTAGTTCCCCATACTTACAGCCAAACAAGTAGAATGCTGAGAGCGATGACACACAGCCCACCAAACACAGCACCGGCAACTGGACCTGCAAGGTTGGGGCTGCTTTCAATAGTACCTGTGAGAGAAATTGACAAGTCAGTGATTCTCTTGCTCAGTTTCATTCTGTATTTTTTCAATTTTGTGTTGCTTTAATTGAAAATAAGACACACCAATTAAAAATTAAAATCATCAACAACAACAACACCAACAATAAACAACAACAGCAACAACTTCAAACACACACACACACACACACACACACACACACACACACACACACACACACACACACACACACACACACGCTCACACAAACTTGCACATTTTTCGCATTAAAGAGCATCTTTTATTCTGTTTTATCGCTATCTCCGTGTTGTGAACACATGTCCTTAGACTCAACACTCACGTGCGCAATAAGGTCCTGCGTAGCCATCAAAGCATCCACCAATGCAAAGTCCGTCGTTATGACGACAAGAGTGCGTGCACTTCCCACACGCCATTGAACACCCTTCACCATACGTTCCCTCTTCACATACTGCAACAAAATGCATCTTTATAGTTTGTTTGACAATGCTCAACATGTTTCCCCACTATTCATTGTGCCACGCTTAGACAGACTATAAGGACTAATGCGCACATTCAAACTCAATCAGACTCAAGAGCGACAAAAAAAACACACCTCTTTAGCGAAACAGATCACAACCACAACCACAGCCTGTCAGTGTTTTTTTTGTAACAGAAGACAACAACGAACATGATTTGCATTAAACGACTTTCTTTGTAATTGAGCACATTCTTGGAACAAGTAAATACATTTTTAGAATTCAGGGGATAATAAATGATAAAAAATAATTCCCGTTTGTGTCTGTTTCTGCAAATTAAATTTGATGCACATTCATAATTATTCAGTTATGAAAATGAAAACTACACATGCCCCCTTTTTATTACAGATGAAATGTCAAGTACACTTGGAAGTAATACTTTAAAACTGTCTGTCTCTTCGAGGAGAATATTTTATATACGATTAGATAAATACACACCTCTTTGATCAAAAAGTGAATGGCACGCTAGACTATTTCGATTGTTGTTTATGTAATGTCTATTCGCCAGGAGGCACCAACTACTTACTCTCATTGCAGAAACCTTTTTCTCCTGGTCGGTATCCTGCTGCACATCCATCCACACATCTTCCTGAGTCTTGTTCACAGAAGCCGTCACCACCACACTTTGTGCTGCAGTTCAGCTCACAGCTGGCTCCGTGCCTATTCCCGGTATTGTGACAAACTGAAAGCATACACAGTAATTTCAGTGAGAGCTGCATGGACATTACAAACATTGCATTAAACGAAACATGTTTATAGCTTACCTCTACTAGTTCAAAGATTCATCCGTAAACACAATTATCTACATCGCAGATGTTTGTGTGGTCAGAAAAAAACGCTGTCGCTGACGCAGAGAATAACTCGAAGAATAGGCTAGGACATGTCGTTACCATGCCGGATAAATAGACATCGTGTTGTATTCTCATTACACAAACAATACGGTCCGCATGAGCTCGGGAGAAAAGATTGAGATGGGTGGCTGTGTATGTGTTCTGCTCTCATCTTTTGAAGAATGTTCAGTATACATTTTTCTTTGTATTCACGAAACTACATTTTATTTGCTTAAAAATTAATGCGATTTTAACCGTTGCTCCTTGCAAGGGTTAGCAAGGGTTAGCTTCTCAGTGAAGCCTTAGATTTGGTTGACCTCAGGAGTGAAGATGAACAAAAATTATTGCACAAGTCAAGTTGAATGACCATGCATTTTCTGACTGGTCTCCACGCTGATCTGGATCAAACTGTGTCCGAGGACGGGTGGGGTGGGGGATGGTTACGATTTTCAAGTTATATTATAATACAAAGTAAAAAAGATCTAAACATTATTTCGTGAAAAAGCTGTTTTACTGTGGAAAAAACAACTATGCTGCAGCGGATGATGACAAAACCTCGGTTGTTCCACGAAAACCCCGTTTTCCAGGGCATTTCCGTTATTCTGCAGCTAAACCAAATATTGTGGTCAGCCGCGAAGGATAGCTCATGTGAAGGAGGTCGACCTGCATCAGAAGGAATGGCAAACCTCAAGAACCACGCAAGCCAGCAATACAAACAATATGTTCTGGATAGATATTGATTTGACTTTTTCCTCGAATATAAAAGTTGGCAGGTTGTGCCTATTCTGATTGTGTGTCGATAATGTACGTATTAGAACCTGACGTTTTTGTCGGGTCGATATTGTATTAGAACCTGACGTTTTTGTCAGGTCGATTGTGGGGTACCTTTTTTCGTGTCCTCTGTAAAAGAAGTGTTTGGTCTGAAAAGAGTGTCAGATCGCCAGGTTGTCTGGTTGAGTTAGCGTCGCAAGTATGACAAAAATAACATAGGAATAAATGCTTTTGTTGGTATGGGCAAATTGTTGCAATAATTTGTATGCCAAGTTTAGATACAAGGGCATGCAGTCACCTCCGACAAAGCTTTATACGGTAGCATTTAAGTCCTTCCGCGTCACATTATTAAAAAGGAATGTGTCATCTGATTGTGTTGTATTACTGCTAGTTTGAAAGAAACAATCCCCATCAAGAAGCTCTTTTTTATTATCAAAACATTTGCCAGAGATAACATTCTATCTATATATATATATACGACTAGTGTCTGTCTGTCTGTCTGTCTGTTCGCGATGCACAGCCAAAGTTCTCGGTGGATCTTTTTCAAATTTGGACACCGTTTTCAGCTACACCCCGGACACAACCTCATCGATGAGATATTTCAACACGTGCTCTCAGCGCGCAGCGCTGTGCGCGCTGAACCGATTTTGTTGTTTTTTGTCTGGATCCACTACCAGTAACTCTTCCTTATCTTCTCCAGTGTTTTCAGCCGCGATTATCTCCCTTCCTCCGTGTGGCGTCAATCCATATTCCCGTTACTACGTTACTATTTTTAGAAGGTCACTGCACGTTACTATTTTTAGAAGGTCTCCAGTGTTTAGCGCGTTTATCTCCTTTCCTTCGTGCGCCGGCCTGGTATTCGGCTCTACTTCTTCCCGGCGAAGCGGGTAATCATCTAGTTCCACATTCACTCCGTGTGCAACTTATGCATTAACATACATTTCCCAGAGGACTAGAAATAGTTCGGTCTCTGCAATAGCCTTCTTCGTGGAATTAAGGAAAGTAAATCCTTGTATAAATTAAGCAAGTGACGCCACAATGCAGAGGGAAGAGGGGGGGGGGGGGGACTTGAATTCACTAGTAAGCCCTTAATA
This sequence comes from Littorina saxatilis, assembly GCF_037325665.1. Classification (NCBI taxonomy): domain Eukaryota; kingdom Metazoa; phylum Mollusca; class Gastropoda; order Littorinimorpha; family Littorinidae; genus Littorina; species Littorina saxatilis. The sequence continues at coordinate 10,289,286 of NC_090248.1, forward strand.
TTCAGCCAGAGGATATAACAGGGTAACACGGAGAAGATGTGAGACACTGTACACATTTACCTTTACAGAAAGGTGGCTGGAACTGAGGCTGACACGAGGCACACGTCCCGGTGAAAGGGTTGCACTGGTCACCTCCACTGCAGTGACCACACGGCTCTGAGCAGTTGTCACCATAACCACCATTCTGACAAACTGTAAAGGAGATATTTCAAGCAAGGTAAAGCTAACAATACCGAACAAAACCACACAAAAAGTATTTTAAAACAGACGGTGTTTTAGTGTTACGTGTTTTAAAAAGATCCGTAACGGAGCTATGGCTAAAAAACCAACTCAAGAAGTATCATCTTCAGGCTGCAATTTATGTATGTAAACATCACAACCCCCCTTCCCCCTCACACACACACAAACACACAAACACACACACACACTCACACACACACACACTCACACACACACACACTCACACTCACACACACACACTCACACACACACACATACACACACACACACACACACACACACACACAACGCACACCACTCTCTCAGCATGACACGGCCCTGCATCAATATTACTTTCTTTTTCCCGTAGGGATCGCGCACAATTATTATTTGTAAAAGATGATCGTTAAACCGATTTAGAAAATAATCTGCCTTACCAATCTGCAAACATTCAGATAATGAATAATTGCAGTTTCATCCGCTTATTTATGCGCTGAGCAAAAGTGAAAAACGTACATGTGTTACTTACTCTCATTGCAGAAACCGTTTTCTCCCGGACGGTATCCTGCTTTACATCCACCCACACATCTGCCTGAGTCTTTGTCACAGAAGCCGTCACCACCACACTTCGTGCTGCAGTTCAGCTCACAGCTGGCTCCGTACCTTTTCCCGATGCAAACTGAAAGCATATAGACACTCATTCCAGTGAGCGCTGCACGATCATTAACATCGGTGTTCAGAGAAATCTGTTTGATGGGTAGGCTACGTCTATTTCTACATATTATATATCAATCAATTGACACAATTGTCAACGCTCCACATTCTCTTTGTAGTCAAGATATATGATACGCTGAAGCTAACGCATACACATACTCGCACTTGAGAATCAAGCTACCTTGCTCTCTCGTATGAAATTACAAAATGTACTTCTACATTTTGGAAATATGTCACAGCTATACAAAATGTATTTGTGTAGTTTAAGCCACAGGGCAGGATTTTTGACTCACCTGAGAATCAATCAGGAGAGTCTTTGAATTAGGGTGTATTAGTCTGATGGTTCGTATACAAAAAACCTGAAGGTCACAGACGGGTCCAATTTTGTAATAAAGATGGAACATTTATCTTCTTTTTAATATCTTTGAGCTAGAGTTTAGAAGCGTTTGGCCGACTGCCGACGTCTAGCGACATTCTTCAGGCATTTTGTTCAAAATGTCAACTAAATCTTAATTGCTCAACTAGCAGGCACAACAAGTATTGGAGGAAGAAGCGAGGGAAGACGGAGAAGATTTGACAGAGACACGGTAGACATTTACCTTTGCAGAAAGGTGGCTGGAACTGAGGCTGACAGGCAGAACACGTCCCAGTGAAGGGGTTGCACTGGTCACCTCCACTGCAGTGACCACACGGCTCTGAGCAGTTGTCACCATAACCACCATTATGACAAACTGTAAAGGAGATATTTCAAGCAAGTTAAAGCTAACAAAACAAGCTGGTTTTCTTGTGTCCAGTATATTAGAAAGACCAATAACAGACCTATTGCTACAAAACCTGAACAAGTATATTCTTGAGACTACAAGTTATGTATGTAAACATCACAGCCACACACACACACACCATCATAAACAGACACACAAACAGAGACAAACAGGCGAACACAGAGATTCTCACACGGACACATTCACTTGCACGCACACGCTTACATTCGTTGCAAAAATGATTTTGTGGGGTCCACTGGTATCCAGGCTTGCATCCCTCTAGACATTCACCGTCAACATTGTAACATCGATTTTGTGAACAGTTCTTGCACTGCATGCTGCAGTCGTCTCCAAAAGACCCGCTCGGACATTCTGAAACATAACAGCAGCATTATTTAATCAGTTTTCTTAATAAATGACTTGCCAATTGTTTTATGTAATCTGTGTGTGTGTGTGTGTGTGTGTGTGTGTGTGTGTGTGTGTGTGTGTGTGTGTGTGCGTGCGTGCGTGCGTGCGTGCGTGCGTGCGTGCGTGCGTGTGTGTGTGTGTGTGTTGCCGTAATTGAATGAACTAAAAAAGGATGCCTATCCCTTGCCAAATTCAACGCAAAAGAAAACCCTCAAATTATTTGAAACCCGCACTATCGATCAGCCAGCTAACCAATTAACTGACTGAGCAACCGACCGACCAAGCAACAAAGTAAACGAATAAATATATACACCTGTCAAAGAAAACTTGCCTTTTGGGGGGAGGGGGGGGGGGGGGGGGGGGGGGCTTTCATAGGAAACACATTTTTTTTGGCAACAAGCAGTATGAAACGACCAGTACCATAGAAAGCACGTACCATCATTGCAGTATGGGTTTGTCCAGCCAGGGTCGCAGCGTCCGGGGCACACACCTGTCGTTGCGTAACACGTTGCGCTGTTAAGGCAGTTGCCGCAGTCCGTTTGGCAGCCAGGACCGTACTTTCCTTGTGGGCAGCCTGGTCGGTGAAATTCGCAATGCACAGGCAGTTAAATAAAATTGGAAAAATCATGCACTGCATGTCACAGAAAGTTTTATGAATATGAAGAATTTGCAGGAAGATTTTTGGGCGAACCTGGCAACACAAGGCTCTGTCGTCAGCCATTCAAAATACGGACAGGCTTAACGTAAAGGACTGCTGTACTTACATATAACCAACTAGATGATTACCCGCTTCGCCGGGTGGATCGCGAGACGGAGTATGCAGCGTTGCGGTTCGCCGGCTTAGAGCACGTGTTGACGTGATTGACGCCACACGAAGGAAGGGAGATAAACGCGCAAAACACTTGAGAAGATAAGGAAGAGTTACTGGGAATGGATCTACAGAAAAACCGAAATCGGTTCACCGCGCCGCGCTCAGAGCACGTGTTCAAAATTTTCATCGACCAGATTGTGTCCGGGGTCTACCTGAATATGCCCACCAAATTTGAAGCAGATCCATCGAGAACTTTGGCCGTGCATCGCGAAGTGACAGACAGACAGACAGACACACACACAAGCCGTATATAGATATAGGGGGTGTGGAGTGTCACAACATAGGAACACTAAGGTGCGAGCAGAAATCTTAAACCGTAATTTACTGGTAATGCCAAACAGATTGAGCTGTGGCAGAAAGTTTGGCACGATGGCTGTTTTCGTGCGTTGAAAACCAATCTTGTGTGTTTCTATTGGTTTTTTTTGCCGAAGCGGAAGCCTGCATGCTTAATCCCTAATGAAACTTTGTGCACAGGCAAAACACCAAAATGGAGATCAAAATGGAGATCATCAGGGGCGGAGCAGTTAAGCCAGGTGGGGGGGGGGGTACAACCTGGGGTCCAGGGGTAGATCCCTTGTGGGGTACAGGGGCAAGGCAAGAAGCTGAAGAGTTTTAGCTATTTTATGAACAATTTATGACTTATCCTTGATTTTAAACATGATCAACAGGTGTCAGCAGCCACTCATTATTTCTGTTAAAGTTAGTATTAAATCTTTTTTTTTTTGGACAGCCGGGGAGGGGGTTCCGGAACCCTTGTAACCCCCCCCCCCCCCCCCCCCTAATCCGCCCCTGATCATTATTGATTATTTAACCAGAAGTGTCTAATATTATGTCCGTATACCAAGCCTTGTTTTTGCAAACATTGTTATGAACACAAGAATTGTGGGTTTTAGAAGAAGGTCACTTATATGGGTGGCTTAATATTAGAACTTGCCCAATATAGGGTTCTTTCCCTTTAATATGAATTCGATGTCTTAATTGCTGTATATTTAGTTGGCACCTTAATGATAAAACTCAAGAAAACAGAGATACCAATATTTGACTTAACTGAATAAAATCTTGAAAAATACAAAAGTATCTCTTTTTATATTTAGTCAAGTTTTGACTAAATATTTTAACATCGAGGGGGAATCGAAACGAGGGTCGTGGTGTATGTGCGTGTGTGTGTGCGTGTGTGCGTGTGTGCGTGTGTGTGTGTGTGTGTGTCTCTGTGTGTGTGTAGAGCGATTCAGACTAAACTACTGGACCGATCTTTATGAAATTTGACATAAGAACTCCTGGGTATGAAATCCCCATACGTTTTTTTCATTTTTTTGATAAATGTCTTTGATGACGTCATATCCGGCTTTTCGTGAAAGTTGAGGCGGCACTGTCACGCCCTCATTTTTCAACCAAATTGGTTGAAATTTTGGTCAAGTAATCTTCGACGAAGCCCGGACTTCGGTATTGCATTTCAGCTTGGTGGCTTAAAAATTAATTAATGACTTTGGTCATTAAAAATCTGAAAATTGTAAAAAAAAATAAAAATTTATAAAACGATCCAAATTTACGTTTATCTTATTCTCCATCATTTGCTGATTCCAAAAACATATAAATATGTTATATTTGGATTAAAAACAAGCTCTGAAAATTAAATATATAAAAATTATTATCAAAATTAAATTGTCGAAATCAATTTAAAAACACTTTCATCTTATTCTTTGTCGGTTCCTGATTCCAAAAACATATAGATATGATATGTTTGGATTAAAAACACGCTCAGAAAGTTAAAACAAAGAGAGGTACAGAAAAGCGTGCTATCCTTCTTAGCGCAACTACTACCCCGCTCTTCTTGTCAATTTCATTGCCTTTGCCATGAGCGGTGGACTGACGATGCTACGAGTAGAGTATACGGTCTTGCTGAAAAATGGCATTGCGTTCAGTTTCATTCTGTGAGTTCGACAGCTACTTGACTAAATATTGTATTTTCGCCTTACGCGACTTGTTGTTTGTTCACTTACTTCTGTCACATAATGGATCAGAAGGGTCGAATCCTGCCGCACATCCGCGAGGACATGTTCCGTTGATGTGATGACAGACATCGCCAGTGTTACAGTGACCACAGCTAGAGCTGCAGTTGTTGCCGTATTTACCCGTTTCACACTCTGTTTGAACACAAAGTGCCCTTGTAATAGTCATGCAGCAACAATACTAATGTTTGCACATGATCAGTTTTTGTGTCGGTCTGTGTGCCTGTGTGTCTGTGCGTTTTTCTCTCAGTCAGTCAGTCGGTTTATTTGTCGGTGAGTCCGTTTATCTGTCAGTGAGTCCGCCTATCAGTATGTCTGTCTGTCTGTGTCTGTTAATCTGTATGTTACTCAGTCTGTCCAACTGTCTGTATAAGCATATATCAATCGTAAGTGCTATTTGTGTACTGTCATGTGTACAATTCTAATGAGGTATTAGGATACCCCAAACTTGTATACATTAATTTTGAAAAACACAAACTCTGCTCACCCTGTTTACAGTTGTCTCCCTTCCAGCCAGCCTGACATCCTTTGGGACAGAGGCCTGTCACCGTGTTGCACGTGTCACTGTCTGCACACTGTCCGCACCGCTCTCCACAGTCATAGCCGTGAGTACCAGCTGGGCAACCTTGAAAATAGGGACACATATTCTCATGATTAAAACTTTGTGTTCGTGTGATTTTCAGTGTCTGCTTTCACTTCATCGTTAGAATTGCCTATAGTTTTTTGAGCTGATGGGAACAAGAGATGTGCTTGTTTTTACACAGATAGGCGGTGGACCTGCCATCATCTCATGATATATAAAGAGAAAGAAGGTGTAAGTATTTGTTTGCCGGTTTGATTTTACAGAGATGTTGAAAAAGAGGGTTACTTATGTTATTCTCTGTTTTACATTTTCTGACCTATCATTCGTGGTCAGTGTCATGATTAAACCAGTCATATCGAAATACAAAAAAAGTATCTCGTTACATTTTTGTGTGTGGCATTATTGGTTTACCAATACTAGAATTACGAAGAGAAGTCTATCAGGTGTTTTCTTTCCTTGTTTTTTTTTTCGCCCTCACATTGAAAGGATATTAAAAACCAACAACCAACAACATTGTTTATTCAAGTCAGCATATAAACACGTGTCCTTACTTTGATTGCAGAACTGTGTGTCCCATCCCTTGTCACAACCAATAGGACATGTCAACGTAGTGACGTCACAGTCAGCACCATTTCTGCAGTGACCGCACCTACAGTCAGCTCCTCTGTAGCCTGTGCTGCAGCCTGTATAAACATACAGTTTATCACACACACACACCACACACACACACACACACACCACACACACACACCACACACACACACACACACACACACACACACACACACACACACACACACACCACACACACACACACACACACACACAAACACACACACACACACACACACACCACACACACACAAACACACACACACACACACACCACACACACACACACACACACACACACCACACACACACACACCACACACACACAAACACACACACACACACACACCACACACACACACACACACACACACACCACACACACACAAACACACACACACACCACACACACACACACACCACACACACACACACCACACACACACAAACACACACCACACACACACTAACACACACACACCACACACACACACACACACACACCCACACACACACACACACACACACACACACACATAGTTTAAGACACAGGCACGTAAACAGATCACCAACAACCTGTGGTCTTTCCGTAGCTCAACGTGTGCAGTAATATTGATGTTTTTGTTAGATCCATTACATGGTAGTTCATCCAAAAAGTAACTTGTTCAGCTCAACGGTCGAATGATCCATTCCAATTTTACTCAGAGAGAAAGCAAGAACGAGCAGAGGCTTTGAAATAACGTTTTACTTTGAGACATGTTTCGGTCCCGCATAGCCAAAAAGAATGAAACCGCAACACGGTGGCCTAGTGGTAAGGCGTCCGCCCAGTGAGCGGGAGGTCGTGGGTTCGAACCCCGGCCGGGTCATACCTAAGACTTTAAAATTGGCAATCTAGTGGCTGCTCCGCCTGGCGTCTGGCATTTTGTTCTTTATTTGGTGTTTAACGTCGTTTTCAACCACGAAGGTTATATCGCGACGGGGAAAGGGGGGAGATGGGATAGAGCCACTTGTTAATTGTTTCTTGTTCACAAAAGCACTAATCAAAAATTTGCTCCAGGGGCTTGCAACGTAGTACAATATATTACCTTACTGGGAGAATGCAAGTTTCCAGTACAAAGGACTTAACATTTCTTACATACTGCTTGACTAAAATCTTTACAAAAATTGACTATATTCTATACAAGAAACACTTAACAAGGGTAAAAGGAGAAACAGAATCCGTTAGTCGCCTCTTACGACATGCTGGCGAGCATCGGGTAAATTCTTCCTCGTCCCAACCAATATGGGACTCCCCCTAACCCGCGGGGGGCTGGCATTATGGGGTTAGTGCTAGGACTGGTTGGTCCGGTGTCAGAATAATGTGACTGGGTGAGACATGAAGCCTGTGCTGCGACTTCTGTCTTGTGTGTGGCGCACGTTAAATGTCAAAGCGGCACCGCCCTGATATCACCCTTCGTGGTGGACTGGGCGTTAATCAAACAAACAAACAAACAAAAAGAATGAAGGGACTCTCAAACCCAACAACCAACCAACCAATGTTTACGGCTGTACTCTAAGTGTTTCTTTCACCATTGCACCAGAATTGACGAACGATCGTAATAAACATGTCATGTTTCAAATATGCCGTGATGAAATGTCGTCGCACACATGACATAAACTATCTCACCTGTCGGACACGTGCCGTAGTAGTTGTCACACGGGACGTTGTCTTTACAGTGACCGCTACACGTCTGGTCACACTGCGCTCCGTACAGACCGTCCTTGCATGCTGGAGACAATTCAATATCATTATTTATCATCAGACATTGTCCTGGAAGAATTTTTCAAAACAGACAGAACATTGTGTGTGTGTGTGTGTGTGTGTGTGTGAAGGTGAGAGCGAATCGGACATTTGTCAGTGCTTGACATTCATCGTTTTGCGGTTGGTGTGTCGTCTCGCTTCCGTGCTTGACTGAATGGTTAATAATTACGCTTCAGAGTTCTTGTTCCTACTTCTTTGCCCTTGACAATTGTGACTGAGACCTGTTGACATTTAGGCCTACTAGATTCCGAATTCGATTTTTAAAATCTAATGGATTTTTCCCAACTCGACGTATGTTTAAGTATCCTACCTTCACATCAATGAGAGACTAAAACATCCCCCAACATGGAGCGACCGAGTCATATTTATGAGAATTCGCAGATTTTGCAGATTGCATTTGTGGTGGCACTTTTCAAAATGAGACTGAAAAAGGAAACGTTTTTGTTTGTTGCTTTTTGCGTGTGATGTTCCTGCACGTCCATAACAAAGACAGAAAGAATCAAACAAGCTAACATCTGACGACGCAGCAGTCAATTCAAGGTCAAGGTCAAGGTCAAGGTCAAGGTCAAGGTCAAGATGTACTAACCCCACACTTGCACTTCACAGATGTGGATGATATAGGCGCCCCCACGGCCGTAGTCCTGGTCCTCTCCGTGTTTCTGAAACCTGACGTGTCGTCCGGTGAGAGGAGTGGCACACGTGATGTTGATCCGTTCAGGGAGAGCGTTAAGAGCAGCGATGTTGGCGGCGGTGGTACGGTTGAGGAAACTGTA
>NC_090248.1:10300736-10308236 GCF_037325665.1 Littorina saxatilis
TCTTTCCATCATACTTCCATTTCTCTCTTACACTCAAGTATCCACCCTTCCGAAAAACAACAATATTACTCTTATTCATATTTACTGTAAGGTGTAAATTTGATGCTGCATGTTGCAAATTATTCAACTGCGTCTGTAGACCAACCACAATATCAGATAATAGAACAACATCATCAGCCAATAATAAAATAAATAGCACCATATAATCATTCAAAAACTGTGCACCATGTCTTCCTTTTCAATAACTTCCAAAGCCAACTCGTTTATAAAGAGAGAAAACAAAAGAGGACTACAAACATCACCTTGTTTCACACCGTAGGTACACTTAATATAATCAGTCAAAGAGAGAAAGAGTCTTACCTTGAAGAGGAACGAACAAATAGATGGCAAAATAAAACAATGTGTGGTAAAACTTCATTTTGTGCTCGACGTGCCTTCCCGAACTAGCAGCCTTCTAACTGCACTGAAGACTTCCGAACTACGATTTGGTGTGGTATATACTGTTTTTCATTCTGTCTAACAAGGAAGGAATTTGCCTTTTCTTGTTTGCCAATGGCACAATTGCAGAATTCCCTCCAATGCAAACAAATTCGTCACCTGACTCTATGACAATATCCTCACTCTTTCTCACTCTCACTCTCTGTCTCTGTGTCTTTGTCTCTCTCTCTCTGTCTTTGTCTCTCTCTCTGTCTGCAATCGGTTTGTGTGTGTTTGTCTGTCTGTCTCTCTTACTTTCTGTCTGTCTGTCTGCCTGTCTGTCTATCTGTCTGTCTGTCTGTCTGTCTGTCTGCCTGTCTGTCTCGCTCTCACCCTCTGTCTCTGTCTTTCTCTGTCTCTCTCTCTTTGTCTCTCTCTCTCTCTCTGTCTGTCTCTCTCTCTCTCTCACTGTATCCTACACCCCCCTCTCACTCTCTCTATTTCTCTCTCTCTCTCTCTCTCTCTCTCTCTCTCTCTCTCTCTCATTGCGAGCGCTTAAAGTTGTCTTATTTAATAAAACAACCCCTTTCTGACTACTAAAACCTCTCTGTGTTCATTAATATTCGCGAAAACTTTATAAAACGTTGTGCTTACTTCAACAGGCTACAGGTCAGTCAAACAAACGGAAACTTTACAGGTTTTTACACCCCCGATATAGGGGTGTGTATAGGATTCGGTCGATGTGTTTGTTTGTTTGTTTGTGTGTTTGTGTGTTTGTGTTCGCATATAGATCTCAAGAATGAACGGACCGATCGTCACCAAACTTGGTGAACAGGTTCTATACATTCCTGAGACGGTCCTTACAAAAATTGGGACCAGTCAAACACACGGTTAGGGAGTTATTGGTGGATTAAGATTCTACAAGGACTTATAGAGGGACATATTAATGGTCAAAGGGAAATAACCTTCTCAGTTGGTGGCAGTGAGAATGGTAAGGACGGGGGTGTTTTTCCTACCTCGGAGGAATTTCTTGTTTTGGTAGTGTCTTGAACTAGTTTGACAGTGCACACGCACACGCAAACACACACACACACAGGTACTAACTACTTTTACTCAAATATTCGTTTGAACCGGCTTAAATTTAGCAACAAAAAAAATACGGCGCTCACTGTGAGCTTAAACAGGGCAGTGCACAGCGTAGCCGGCAGCGGACATGGATCCTGTGACAGGAACACAAATCAATGTCCAGACGGATGCAAGCCAGGATACACACTGAGTCAATCAGAGTTATATGCATGCACCGCCGTGAGCGTGTCAAACACAGGACGGGGAAAGAGACATATGAATCGTTAATCTAAATTTTAAACGGATATGACAAATGTCGATAGTTGCCATAAGGAACTGAACCTCATATCCGTTACGCGTGTGAATTTACATATTATGCATGCTTGCCGAAGCTTGTGTGTGAGTGTTTGTCAGTGTACCTGTGTAAACGCACGCGTGCGTGCGTGCGTGCGTGTGTGTGTGTGTGTGTGTGTGTGTGAATGTGTGTGTGTGTGTGTGTGTGTGTGTGTGTGTGTGTGGGGGTGTGTGGGTCTGTCTGTCTATGTCAGTCAGTGTGTCTATAAGTCTGTGTCTGTGTGTGTGCGTGTTTCTTGACGTAGGCAGGTTAAACACAGCAAGGCTTGCTTTCACAGTCAAAAGACTGATATGTTTCAACAGTGTCTAAATATTTTTCATGAAAAGTTTGAGCAGACAAGGGCTTGACCAAGTGGATGAGAGGGAGGGGCTTCGGAAATTAGGCAGGGGCACAGTCGCTGGTCAGGTGGAAGAAGACCATCCCTCTGCTAGCATGGTCACATACTCAAATAAGAAAGTCTTGGTGCTTTCTTTGCGCAGATGACAATTTTGTTGATACATGAATGTTGAAGAAGCGACAGTTAGCAGTCAGGCTGTGGGGTTTTGGTATATAACCAAGCAGAGAAATGGTCTTATCTTATGTAACGTCCTGGTCAGATTTGAGACGGTCAGACGACCTGTTTTCACAAGAAGGATTGATCTTTAATGTAGTCATTCATTGAGCACTTTGATGTAAGTATTGCCTATAAATACGTAAGTTTTCCTTTGATAATCATCTCATGTTGTTACATCGACAGTGAAAGATAAAGATAAGTTTTTGACACGCTCGTCTCCGAAACCGACTTACGGGAAAGATTTCGAAGTGTATCATTTTGGATTGTGTAAGGTGAACAAAACACAATTCAAAATGCTTTAACCCATTGTTTGTGTTATCATCTCGGCATGCACTTGATATCTGAACTGGACACATCATTTGTAAAGTAGGGCATCATTGTTCAACTGATAGTGCAGTGAAGGCTAGTGACTCATGCAGCGTCAATTGGAAATATCACTAACACAGAAACAGCAGATCTGACACCAAACGGCCATTTCCCGTTTTCTGACAAAAACAGATTCAGGCACAATGGCAAGTGAAGAGCAGAGTATCCAATTCTTCTAAGGCCTAAAAAAAAAAATAGGTGTGGTTACGGTAACCCGACCTACCCTATTTTTAGGTGCCGACCCTATAACTTTTTATTACATTTGTCAACAACAAAAAACCACACACAAGAAAACGAGTGCAGAAAACGCAATGAAAGCGAAAGCGCCCGAGTCGCACACTTATTTCCCTGTCAAGTAGGTTTAATTTGTACACATTAGAAAAAAAAATTAAAAAAAATAAAAAGTGATTGCCTACCTTCCTACCCTATTTTTTGGGGCTATGTTACCGTAACCACACCTATTATTTTTTTTGGCCTAAGCCCCGGTCTGTTTCTATCAGTCCCTATGACGAAGCTGCGACCAAGTTTTACATAGCACCCCACCCCCTCCTCTTGACCTGAAAACAGATAAAACCAGGTCTTTAACAGGAGGGAGCCTTCCTTTGCAGACATGAATGCATAGACCTTTATGAATGCATACTGCCGGGTGGGTTACTTTTTGCTGTCGAAGAATGTTACATTGTAACTATCATGTTCATAAAGTACCGGTACATATTATGCAGACAATAGTGTTAACAATAGTCACTGGTGGGTTTTTTTGCACACTTTTTATTTTTTCTACATTTAGTCAAGTTTTGACTAAATGTTTTAACTTAGAGGGGAAATCGAGACGAGGGTTGTGGTGTATATATATATGTGTGTGTGTGTGTGTGTGTGTGTGTGTGTGTGTGTGTGTGTGTGTGTGTGTGTGTGTGTGTGTGTGTGTGTGTGTGTGTGCGTGTGCGTGCGTGTGAGCGTGTGTGTACAGCGATTCAGAGAAAACTACTGGAGCGATCTTCATGAAATTTTATACATGAGAGTTCCTGGGTATGATATCCCCAGAACTGTTTTTTCATTTTTTCGACAAATGTCTTTGATGACATCATATCCGGCTTTTTGTGAAAGTTGAGGCAGCACTGTCACGCCCTCATTTTTCCATCAAATTGGTTGAAATTTTGGTAAAGCAATCTTCAACGAAGTCCGGACTATGGAATTGAAGTTCAGCTTGGCAGCATAAAACTTAGTTAATTAGTTTCCTAATTAAAGTTGTCATTAAAATCGAGTTTTCACTAACAGATTTAAAAATGATTGAATCGTATTGCTCAATTCCTCCTGAATTCAAAAATATATACATATGTTATGTTTACTCTAAAAATGTGATCAGAATTACAGAAAGTAGGTTGAAGTAAACCGGCACGGTGGCCTAGTGGTAAGGCGTCCGCCCCGTGATCGGGAGGTCGTGGGTTCGAACCCCAGCCGGGTCATACCTAAGACTTTAAAATTGGCAATCTAGTGGCTGCTCCGCCTGGCGTCTGGCACTATGGGGTTAGTGCTAGGACTGGTTGGTCCGGTGTCAGAATAATGTGACTGGGTGAGACATGAAGCCTGTGCTGCGACTTCTGTCTTGTGTGTGGTGCACGTTATATGTCAAAGCAGCACCGCCCTGATATGGCCCTTCGTGGTCGGCTGGGCGTTAAGCAAGGAAACAAACATACAGAAACTAGGTTAAGTAAGTACTGCGTTCGCACGCTACGCGGAGACGAGCGTGACCCGTCTCGGTCTTTTGATGTGGTTACTCGAGACTATCCTAATATAGTCTCGGTGATGACTGTTTGACTAAATGAATTTATATTGCTTCACGCGACTTGTTTACTTACTAGTTTCACAAGTTCGTAGTCATGACTATGAAATCTGAGGCAAACGAGAACAATCCCGGGTACATGAATCGCAAGGAAAGTGTTCGCATACTTCCTGGTCGACAGTTACGCCTTATTAAATATTCAGTCGTGTCCTCAACTCATGACACTGTATCCGCTGAAAAGATTAAGCCAGACAAAGACGGGAGTCATGCCAAGGGGCCAGGCAAGATGTTCAAAAGTATGTTTGAAAAGAAGGAGCGTTTTTTCCTTGAAGAATTGCTCGCCCGCGTGGGGTGTGTGGGGTTGGGGCCCGAGGGGATTACCTGTGCAGGCGAGGGAGATGACCAGTTGGGAAGCAGGAGTGGGTGGTGGTGGTGGGGGGAGGGTTGATGGTGGGAGACGAATTATCGGTGTTTAAATTGTCGCGTGTTCCTCACATTTTGCCCCTTCTTCCCAACAAAACAAGAAATTCCTCCGAGGTAGGAAAAACACCCCCGTTGGTCAAAGGGAAATAACCATTCTCACTGCCACCAACTGAGAAGGTTATTTCCCTTTGACCATTAATATGTCCCTCTATAAGTCCTTGTAGAATCTTAATCCACCAATAACTCCCTAACCGTGTGTTTGACTGGTCCCAAGTTTTTGTAAGGACTGTCTCAGGAATGTATAGAACCTGTTCACCAAGTTTGGTGACGATCGGTCCGTTCATTCTTGAGATCTATATGCGAACACAAACACACAAACAAACACATCGAGCGAATCCTATACACACCCCTATACCGGGGGTGTAAAAATGCCCATTAACTCACTCCCCCACTCCCGGCCCCAAAACACATCCGTGGCACACTAACCGTGCAGTATTGAAGCAGTGAGTTGGCACACTAGCACGGATGGATGGTTTTGGTGTCGGCAAACTGAATTATACACCTCAAACAGGAAGGTGTGTTCGTAGCTTTACAAGCTGAGATCTTTCTATGACACCTAGAATGTATGGAGAAGACTTAACATGATGCGTTTCCTTTAAACGGAGAAATGATGGCTGAATAATACCAGAGAACAAACATGAAATGGTACAGAGAGCAAAGCAAACAATGTAAGCCACTTATATATGATCAAAGTGCACGAATGACTTGAGTTGCTTTGTATCGTTTATCTGTTTAGATAAAACAAATCATGTTAATTCGCGTGTGTACGCACAAACAGACATAAACACACGCGCGCGCGCGAGTACACACACACGCACACACAAACACACATACACACACACGCACGCAAGGACGCACACACCCACGCACGCACACACACACACACACACACACACACACACACACACACACACACACACACACACACACACACACACACACACTTTAAATGAAATCTGTCAGATGCGTTACAGGTCACGTCTCCGTATATTAAAAGGTGTGCACAGTGTTATTGGCAAATAGTAAAGAGCATTTTTCTTCCTGGTTGAACTGAATATAAAGAATCAACACCACAACTCATTTTGGTTTTGGATACCTTCAATCTAACAAGGATGCTTCTTGTGTGTGGAGGCACGTAGAGCGCATGATGAAGTTGTGGCGCACCACGTTTGCTTTTGTCATCTGTTTGTTTGTTCCTGCACACGGTAAATACTCTCTCTCTCTCTCTCTCTCTCTCTCTCTCTCTCTCTCTCTCTCTCTCTCTCTCTCTCTTTCAGTCTCTTTCTGTTTCTGTGTCTCTGTCTGTCTCTGTCTGTCTCTGTCTGTCTCTGTGTCTCTGTGTGTCTCTGTGTGTCTCTGTCTGTCTCTGTCTGTCTCTGTGTCTCTGTCTGTCTCTGTCTGTCTCTGTGTCTCTGTGTCTCTGTCTCTGTCTGTCTCTGTGTCTCTGTGTCTGTCTGTGTCTGTGTCTCTGTGTCTCTGTCTGTCTCTGTGTCTCTCTCTGTGTCTCTGTCTGTCTCTGTGTCTCTGTCTGTCTCTGTCTGTCTCTGTGTCTCTGTCTGTCTCTGTCTGTCTCTGTGTCTCTGTCTGTCTCTGTGTCTCTGTCTGTCTCTGTGTCTCTGTCTGTCTATGTCTGTCTCTGTGTCTCTGTGTGTCTCTGTCTGTCTCTGTGTCTCTGTCTGTCTCTGTCTCTCTGTCTGTCTCTGTCTGTCTCTGTCTGTCTCTGTGTCTCTGTCTGTCTCTGTGTCTCTGTCTGTCTCTGTCTGTCTCTGTGTCTCTGTCTGTCTCTGTCTCTGTGTCTCTGTCTGTCTCTGTCTGTCTCTGTGTCTCTGTCTGTCTCTGTCTGTCTCTGTTTCTCTGTCTGTCTCTGTTTCTCTGTCTGTCTCTGTCTGTCTCTGTTTCTCTGTCTGTCTCTGTTTCTCTGTCTGTTTCTCTGTCTGTCTCTGTTTCTCTGTCTGTTTCTCTGTCTGTCTTTGTCTGTCTCTGTCTGTCTCTGTGTCTCTGTCTGTCTCTGTCTGTTTCTGTGTCTATGTCTGTCTCTGTGTCTATGTCTGTCTCTGTCTCTCTGTGTCTCTGTGTCTCTGTGTCTCCGTCTGTTTCTGTCTGTCTCTGTCTGTCTCTGTGTCTCTGTCTGTCTCTGTGTCTCTGTCTGTTTCTGTCTGTCTCTGTCTGTTTCTGTGTCTCTGTGTCTCTGTCTGTCTCTGTGTCTCTGTCTGTTTCTGTCTGTTTCTGTCTGTCTCTGTCTGTATCTATGTGTCTCTGTCTGTATCTATGTGTCTCTGTCTGTATCTGTGTGTCTCTGTCTGTATCTATGTGTCTCTGTCTGTATCTATGTGTCTCTGTCTGTATCTATGTGTCTCTGTCTGTATCTATGTGTCTCTGTCTGTATCTGTGTCTCTGTCTGTTTCTGTGTCTCTGTCTGTTTCTGTGTCTCTGTCTGTCTCTGTCTGTCTCTGTCTGTCTCTGTCTGTCTCTGTCTGTTTC
>NC_090248.1:10310736-10348236 GCF_037325665.1 Littorina saxatilis
TTAGTCAAGCTGTGGAACTCACAGAATGAAACTGAACGCACTGCATTTTTTCACAATGACCGTAGTCCGCCGCTAGTGCAAAAGGCAGTGAAAGTGACGAGCCTGTTCAGCCCTGTAGCGGTTGCGCTGCGCTGCATAGCACGCTTTACTGTACCTCTCTTCGTTTTAAGGGGGCAGGGTCACCCAAAATCCGGTACCAAAATTGCAAAAAATTGTATCTCAGGTTCTATTGGGTATTTTTACTTCAAATTTGGCCACGACATACAGGAAGGGTTCTAAAATAAATCTGTACAGTCTAATTGGTGATATAACTTTGCTTTTTTAGTAAAAATGTAGAATAAACATATATTTTATATTGTGCGAAAATAAAAAAAGCCATAATTGTCAGAAACATAGTGGCTTTGGATTTATATCAGCATGTCTGATTTTTTTCATGACTGCTTTTGACTGTCTTGCCTGTGGCTGGTACCAAAATCGTATTTGTACTCATCAGAACTGTTATCATAACGCATGGGCCAAATTTTCGAAAAAATATTAGTACAATAATAAAAGACAAATACCTGTATTTTCTCTGTTTACTTTCAATCTGCTTGATTTTAGTACCGGCCATAGATGCCACATCAAAGAATAAGTGTGCAAAATTTCAAGACAATTGGTAAACATGTAATAAAGTTATGAGAAACAGAGTGTGTCTGATGCGCGATTTTTGATGAAAGTTTCGCGTGCAGATTTTTTTATGTAATTTTGTGTTGTGTTGACACACACACATACCTTTTTTGAAAGCACATATCTCACGAATGCCTTTGTGTATCGAGAAAAAATAAACAGTGTCTGAAAGAGGAGAAATCAAACTTTAAAATAAGCCTAAACACTTTTGTGTTTGCCAAAAAACCGATTTTTTTCGATTTTTGATGAAAGTTTCGCGTGCAGATTGTTTATGTAATTTTGTGTTGTGTTGACACACACACATACGTTTTTTGAAAGCACATATCTCACGAATGCCTTTGTGTAGGGAAAAAATATAAACAGTGTCTGAAAGAGGAGAAATCAAACTTTAAAATAAGCCTAAACACTTTTGTGTTTGCCAAAAAACCCCGATTTTTTTCAAAATCTGGGTGACCCTGCCCCCTTAACTTTCTGAGCGTGTTTTTAAACCAAACATATCATTATATCTATATGTTTTTGGAATCAGGAACCGACAAGGAATAAGATGAAATTGTTTTTAAAACGATTTCGAAAATTTAATTTTAATCATAAATTTTATAT
Source organism: Littorina saxatilis (assembly GCF_037325665.1). NCBI lineage: Eukaryota > Metazoa > Mollusca > Gastropoda > Littorinimorpha > Littorinidae > Littorina > Littorina saxatilis. Next base: position 10,312,003 of record NC_090248.1, read on the forward strand.
TTTTAATTTTCAGAGCTTGTTTTTAATCCGAATATAACATATCTATATGTTTTTGGAATCAGAACATGATAAAAAATAAAATAAAAGTAATTTTGGATCGTTTTATAAAAAATAATTGTAATTACAATTTTCAGATTTTTAATGACCAAAGTCATTAATTAATTTTTAAGCCACGAAACTGAAATGCAATACCGAAGTCCGGCCTTCGTCGAAGATTGCTTGGCCAAAATTTCAATCAATTTGATTGAAAAATGAAGGTGTGACAGTGCCGCCTCAACTTTTACAAAAAGCCGGATATGACGTCATAAAAGACATTTATCGAAAAAAATTAAAAAAAGTCTGGGGATATCATACCCAGGAACTCTCATGTCAAATTTCATAAAGATCGGTCCAGTAGTTTACTCTGAATCGCTCTACACACACACACACGCAGAGACAGACACACACACACACACACACACACACACACACACACACACACACACACACACACACACATACACACACACATACACCACGACCCTCGTCTTGATTCCCCCTCTATGTTAAAACATTTAGTCAAAACTTGACTAAATGTAACAAGACGAACCCGGAGGTGTAAGTTACACGTCAGTCGTATTCTATCTTCACTACTTTTGACCGAACACAGTCCCCGGTTTACACTTACTGGGTTTCGTGTTTGCCCCTCAGTTGTGTAAAGTATTCCTTGCATGCATGACTGCATACTGCCGGCTAGATTAGTTTGGGCTGTCGAAGAATGTTGCAATGTGACTGTCATGTTTATTAAGTTCATTCCACATACAAAAAGGTTAAACAAATAGTCAGGGATGTGTTTTTGTTTGCAAATATATTTTTCGTTCTTTCTTTTTTACTTTCTTGCTTAATCCGTGACAATGCATTCTAAGGCACACGAGGACGTTAAACGAATCTCAAGGAAAACGTTCGCATACTTCCTGGTCGACAGTTACGCCTTATTAAATATCTAGTCTGGTCCTCAACTCCCCAATGTTAACGTTCGTGAAACAAACAATACCCGCTTAAATGAATTAATCAGACAAAGACCGGATACACGACAAGGGGCGAGTCAAGTTATTAAAAATTATGTATGAAAAGAAGGAGCTTTTTTCCTGAAGTAATTGCTCGTTAAATTTTCCCCCAACTCTACATAATTCCCGGCCCTACGCTAGCTCGGCAAGCGAACTCACTCCTGCTGCCTTGTATCGTCAATTCAAGCGCTACATGTGTGAATCACAAACTGTGCAAAACTGGAGTAGTGTTTTATTTTCTTATATAAAACATTACTGCACGGATCGAGGGCTTGGATGTCTGGTAATTGTCACTGATACAAGTTAAAAAGAAAGGTGTGTTCGAAGCGTTTACTAAAAAGAGGCCGTTTGAACTATTCCGGGGAAAGGAAAGAAACTCTTGTGGGCCCGCTTTGATGTCAGTGTACAAGCTCCCAGAATAAAGGTGCTTTGTTGGAAAAATTGAATGGAGAGTTTTTATGTTTCATGTCGTTTAACGCGACCAAACTTGGTCACATACTTATATGTAAATACACACGCACGCAAGCGAAAACACACACAAACAGACACAGATTCAGGACACACAATCATACAAACACACACACACGCACACACACACACGCACACACACACACGCACACACACAAACACACACACACTCACGTACGCACACACACACACATACACACACACACACACACACACACACACACACTCACACACACACACACACTCACACACACACACACACACACACACACACACTCACACACACACACACACACACACACACACACACACACACACACATCCGACAGAAACGCCATGGCTACAATTTGTTAGACAATCTCTTTGTAACTTAGGTTTTAGTCACGTTTGGCATAACCAATCTACATTAAATGTACACAAATTAAAGTTTGCCATTGACAAAAAACAACAAGAGGAATATATAAGATACTGGACAAAAGAAAAATCAGATACATTTTCCAGACTTAAGTTTTATTCTATGATCAGTAAATCTTACGAAATGCAGTCATACTTAACACAAATTAAGAATAATAAACACAGAAAGATGTTAAGCAGATTAAGGACTAGCACACATTGTCTAAAAATTGAAAGTGGAAGACATCAGAATATCCCTAAAGAAAATCGTCTTTGTATTGAATGCAATGTCATAGAAGATGAAATACATTTTCTAGATAAATGCAATAAATATGTTAAATTAAGGGATGAATTTAAAGAAGATGCTTCACATATCAATATGAAATATGCTAACAAAAATCCAAGTAACTTATTTTTAGAAGACGAAGTTCAAGTTCGTCTTGGCAAATTTGTTACGGATTGTTTTAGCATTGTATGATGCATTATTTGTTGTTTGTTGTGTCAATAACTTTACTGGTTCATGACAATAAACATTATTCTATTCTATTCTATTCTATTCTATTCTATTCACACACACACACACACACACACACACACATACACACACACACACACACACACACACACACACACACACACACACACACACACACACACACACACACACACACACAGCGAGAGCAATATCATCACACACACACGTTCTAACAGGCTAATGTAAATCACTATGACTCATTCGTGCATTTTGATTATATATAAGGGTTTTATATTGTTTTCCTTGCTGTCTCTACCATTCCATTTTGTTCTTTAGTATCATATAGCTATTTAAATAAAACACATCATGTTAATTCGCTCTGTAAATAGCCAGTGTAATCCAGTTGATGACAAAGTAACAATATCTGATACATTTTACCGGGGGAAAAATCTTCTCAACACATTCAAGGAGGAAGAGATATACCAAACACACACACACACACACACACACACACACACACACACACACACACACACACACGCACGCACGCACACACACAAGCTCACACACACACACACACACGCACGCACGCACACACACACACACACACACAAACACCCACACACACTGACTTTTGTCAATGGTGTCTCAGATGACGTCTCCGTGCACATTGAAATAAATACGGTACATTGCTTGGCAAACGAGCATGTTTCTTCCTGGTCACGTTGAACTGAATATAATATATATATAACCCACTCCAAAAGAAACTGTAAAGAGGCACAGCTCCATTGTGTGGGAAGTGACGAAGAGCGCAAAATGGAATTGTGTCGTACCGCGTTTGCCTTTGTCGTCTGTTTGTTTGTTCTAGTGCTAGGTAAGTGTTGTGGAGATCGCTAGATACCACTGGAATCGAATGGAAGGATATAGAACATTATAGAACTTACTTTGATTAAGTGCGCAGTCACTCATGACGTAAGCGTAGACGCTCATCGAACAGACGGAACTGTGTAGATCTAACCAGATTAGTGTCGATGTTCCCCGAATATTCTCGTATGTCCATTAACTATATAAGTAGGGCTGCGCACACGTATTGTTGTTCTTTACCAGTCTTGCACTTGTTCTTTCTTACACTGTGCTGAGAGATATTGTCACCGTTGTTCCAGCTGTTAATAAATCTACAGAACCTATACAAATCGTTGTGTCTCCTTTGCGACTGAGAGTGACGAAAGGAAAACACGACAACTGGCGTCGCCGACAGTTACTTCCCTTGTCTATTCGGAGTGACTTATTACTGCAAAATGACGGAAACAGAGCAGCTGATAACGCTTCTAAGGGAGCAGTTGGAGCAACAGCAACGCCAGCACAAGGAAGATATGGAGCAACACATGCACCAGATGGAGTTGATGATGAAAGTGTTCAGTGGTGCCGCAGCTTCTGCCAGGGAGGAAAGCTACGACGATCCGAGTGCTTCGAATCTACGTTTTCCCATTACTACACAGGCAGCTGCAATCCCATCTTTTGTTGCGTTTGATGCAACATCGGAACTGTGGCCTGACTACTGGTCAAGATTTTGCACGTTTGTGGTCGCCAACTCCGTGCCGGAGCAGCGCAAGGCTCAAGTTTTCTTGACGAATCAGACTGCTACGGTCTACAAACAACTGGCAAATCTGGCTACTCAGCAAAATCCGCCCAAGGACATCAACAGTTTGACAATGGACGAAATTGTCAAATTCATGAAAGAACAGTTCGACCCGAAACTCTTCTTAGTGCGTGAACGTTTCAAGTTCTGGAGTGACATGAAACGGAAGCCAGGCGAAACTCTCCAGGAGTTAGCAGCGCGCATACGCCAAGACGCCGCTACCTGTGACTTTCCTTCGATCAAAAACCCACAAGACGAAGCTCTGAGACAGAGATTCATATGTTCTGTCAACAATGAGGCTGTCTTAAAGGCTCTATTCAAGATCAAGGACACAGAGCTGGATTTCGCACGTGCTGTCCAAGTCGCGATTGAGACTGAAGACGCAGCGAAGGTTGCCAAGGAAACTGTCTACGGTTCCAAGACCATGCCAGTCAACAAGGTCCACCAGAACAAGACTACGGGTCCACGAAAGAACCACAAGCAGTCTAATTCCACAGACAGGAAGTGCTACCGATGTGGAAAGGCCCACAAAGCAACAGACTGCCCCTACAAAGAAGCCAAATGCCGATACTGTGACGTCACAGGACATTTGGAAGCTGTCTGTAGAAAAAAGCAACATCAGAATCGGGAACGACATTCCCAGGCTTCCGTGAAGAGAGTCACGAAAGCAGAGCTTGTCAACGCGATCCTCGGTGAAGTTCCCCAAGATACTCCTAGGTTGGATGTACCCATAACAATCCAGGACCGACAGTTCACCATGGAACTGGACACCGCAACTACGGGAAATTTTGTTTCTCTTCCGGTCTGGAGACAACTAGGAAAACCGAAGCTGGATGACGTCACACATCGTTACGAGTCTGCCAGCAAGCACGACCTGCCCGTGCTGGGAACTTTCATGGGCCAAACCAAGGATCCAGTGACTGGTAAGCAAAGCTCAATTCCGTACATCGTCACCAAGATCCCTCATCTGAATCTGCTAGGACGCAACGCAATCCAGACTCTGGGAATTTCTGTGGACAATGCTCTAGGACTGAGGAGCATAGAGAGTCACGCAAAGAGTGAGGGTGCAAAACCTACGCATCCAGCGACCTCCAACGCGCCTTATGCTGCCCTGCAACGAGATTGTCACAGACTGTCTGATAAATTCCCAAATCTCTTCAAACAAGAATTGGGATGTCTCAAGGACTTCGAACTGGACGTGAAGTTCAAGTCTGATGCGAAGCCGGTTTTTCACAAGGCACGTCCGGTACCTTTCGCTCTTCGTGATGACCTCGCCAAAGGCTACGAAGAAGGCATCGCCAAAGGAGTCTGGAAGCCAGTCCAGTTCAACGAATACGGAACGCCAGTGGTACCAATTCGTAAGGCACAAACCTCGGGCACCCTGAAGCCCAAGCTACGGATCTGTGGTGACTACTCAGTGGGCATCAATGATCAGCTTGAAGATCACCGTCATCCAATGCCACTCCCAGAGGAACTGATGCAGAAGCTAGGAGGTGGATTCGGATACACCAAGATCGATCTTGCTGATGCCTACAACCAGATCAAGCTGGCACCAGAGAGTCAACGCAGGCTAGCCCTCAGCACTCACCGTGGGGTACTCCTGCAGCAACGACTTCCTTTCGGGATAAAGTCAGCACCTGGTTACTTTCAAGAGATCATGGAAAACCTGACCTGTGATCTACCTGGTGTTGCCGTCTTCCAAGATGATATACTCGTCAGCGGGAAGGACGCCAACGACCACCTGAGCAATCTGGAACGTTTGCTCACTCGTCTGAACGACAAAGGACTCAGATGTCGTCGTGAAAAGTGCGAGTTCGCACAAGCCAGTGTGGAATACCTTGGACATACCTTATCGGCCGAAGGGATCTCCAAAGGATCGAAGGTCGAGGCAGTTTTGAAAATGCCAGCCCCTACGGACGTCTCAAGCTTGAAGTCTTTCTTGGGCTCAGTTCAGTTTTACGGGAAGTTCATCCCTAACCTGGCCAGCATGGCAGAGCCGCTCTACCGCCTGACGAAGAAGGCGAACCCCTGGAAATGGGGAGATGAGGAACAGGCAGCATTTGAACAGTTGAAAAATGTGCTTTCCTCGGATCAAGTTCTGGTACACTTCGATCCAAACAAGACTTTGGGACTAGCTTGTGACGCGTCCAACGTTGGAATTGGAGCAGTCCTATTTCATCGCTATCCAGATGGAAGCGAGCGCCCAATCGCCAACGTGTCCAAGACTCTCACGGCTGCAGAAAGGAACTACAGCCAAATCCACAAGGAGGCATCCAAGTCTCAGATGACTCCAGACTTGAAAGCTGTCGTCAAGGTAACCAGACAGTACAAGGCCGGAGATCCTGTGTATGCTCTGTACCATGGACCTCGCCGAGACAAACAACACCGATGGGTACCAGCAGTCATCAAGAAGTCTCTGGGTACTCGCTGCTTCAACGTCATGGTCATTCCTAATGGTCCAGTATGGAGACGACACTGGGAACAGCTACAGCCACGCTACACCACTGAGGAAGACAATGAACCTGGTGAGGAAGTGGACACTGTTTCTGAACTTGTAACAGATCACCCCATGGAGATCTTGGAAACTGTGCCACAAACTCGGAGACAGACCAAACCCAAAGGTACTCCATCCGTTCCAGAGTATGGACCAGACAATCTAAGACGGTCAAAGAGAACACGCAAACCCACAGAGAGACTTTGCTGTTGATGCTTGAGGAGTAGCATCAGTTAGGTGGGGAGGTGTTGTGGAGATCGCTAGATACCACTGGAATCGAATGGAAGGATATAGAACATTATAGAACTTACTTTGATTAAGTGCGCAGTCACTCATGACGTAAGCGTAGACGCTCATCGAACAGACGGAACTGTGTAGATCTAACCAGATTAGTGTCGATGTTCCCCGAATATTCTCGTATGTCCATTAACTATATAAGTAGGGCTGCGCACACGTATTGTTGTTCTTTACCAGTCTTGCACTTGTTCTTTCTTACACTGTGCTGAGAGATATTGTCACCGTTGTTCCAGCTGTTAATAAATCTACAGAACCTATACAAATCGTTGTGTCTCCTTTGCGACTGAGAGTGACGAAAGGAAAACACGACAGTAAGTCTCTCTCTCTCTCTCTCTCTCTCTCTCTCTCTCTCTCTCTCTCTCTCTCTCTCTCTCTTTTCTCTCTCTCTCTCTCTCTCTCTCTCTCTCTCTCTCTCTCTCTCTCTCTTGCTCTGGTGTGTGTGTGTGTGTGTGTGTGTGTGTGTGTGTCTGTCTCTATCTCTATCTCTCTCTATCTCTCTCTCTCTCTTTCTCTCTCTCTCTCTCTCTCTCTCTCTCTCTCGCTGTGTCTCTCTCTCTCTCTGTATCTCTCTCTGTATCTATACTGTTCAAAAAAAGAAACGCATAGTTGCTACTTGCCAAATTTGTTTTATTTTTCGAAAAAATTAACAGAAAATCCAATATTTAGATTATTTGTTTGAAATTTGGTATGGACACAGTTGAATGCACACACAGTTCATTTGCATCTTCAAATCAATCAGTCAATCAATACGATTGGGTGCCGAGGCTGTCAAGTCAGTAGGGGGTGTGACTGCCTTGAGCAGCAACAACTGCCCGGCACTTTCTGGGCATGGACTGGATCAGATGCCGGATATCTTGCTGTGGGATGGTGTCCCACTCCTCCTGAAGTGCCTGCAATAGATCGCGGTGATTTGCCGGCGCTTCTTCTCGCCTGCGCACACGTCTGTCCAATTCATCCCAGAGGTGTTCTATCGGGTTCATGTCTGGCGACATGGATGGCCAGGGAAGCACCTGGACATGGTGGTCGGTGAGGAACTGGGTGGTGAGTCGTGCTGTGTGCGGGCGAGCGTTGTCCTGCTGGAATATGGCATCCTGGTCAGCCAGAAGAGGAAGGGCGTGTGGGCGCAGAATTTCCTCCACGTATCGCTGGGCAGTTATGCGCCCTTGGACGTGCACCAGGGTGCTCCTTCCAGCGGTATTGATCGCCCCCCACACCATGACGCCTCCACCACCATGAACGGGTGCCTCATCCACACAGTTGGGCGCGTAACGTTCGTTTACTCTCCGGTAGACCCTCCTCCGACCATCATGTCGCTGGAGCAGGAAGTAGGACTCGTCGCTGAACCACACGTGTCTCCAGTGATTCCGGACGGTCCAGCGAAGGTGCTGGTTGCCCCACTGCACTCGGTTCTGGCGATGGCGGCGGGTGAGGACAGCTCCTCTGTGAGGTCTGCGAGCTCTCAAACCAGCTTCATGCAGGCGGTTCCGCACGGTCTGCTCCGATAATCGGTGTGGCCCGGGGAGAGCCTGGACAGAAGATGAGGCCGACAGGAAACGATTCCGGAGGTGGCGGAGCCGTATGAAGCGGTCGTGAGCAGCAGTTGTCGCCCTTGGTCTTCCCGCTCGTGGCAAGTCAGCAACGGAGCCAGTGGCTTGAAACCTGACCCACAGTCTACTGATGGTGCTCTGGGACACGTGGAAGTGCCTGGCGATTGCACTTTGACTTTGGCCTGCTTGTAAACGACCCAATGCAATTTGGCGGTCTTCTCTGCTCAATCGGGCCATCTTTCGTCGCTGAATTGTCGTCTGATTTCTTTGTGGCGAACAATCCGCTTTTATGGGTTTTGGAAGACATGGTGAGAGCTCAATATTCCCCGAGTTTCACGAGATTACACTGAAGCATGACGAGTGGTCATGCCAAATGAGCAATTTTGACATTGTAGCCACTGATAACGCATGCGTCACGTGCAGAGCTCACTTGTGGCAATGGACGAAAGGTCGACGACCAGATAAACATTTTCTGCAGTTTGGTGGATATCCTTGTAGCCATATAACTAAATTAACCAAATATTACAAGCTATGCGTTTCTTTTTTTGAACAGTATATCTCTCTCGCTCTCTCTCTGTCTCTGTTTATCTCTGTCTCTGTCTCTCTCTGTTCTTTAATTACACATTAACATGCTTCCATTTGAAACTTCGAGGTCTTCATCGGGGATTGACGCCTGACAAAAGCTAATTGAAGCCCGACGGAGCGAAGCGACGGAGGGCTTCAATTAGACTTTGGGAGGGCGTCAATCCCCGATGAAGACCGAGAAGTTTCAAATGGAAGCATGTTAATATTATTGTAATTCAATCTGACGACGATCTCTTTCCTGCTTTCATGCGGTTGTAAACAGACAGAATTGGTTCTGTTCTGTACACACACTGCTTTCAGTCCACCTACCTGCAAGGGTCAAGTCCCAAGAAATATGTCTCTGTATTCCTATCGTATCACTCTGCTCCTGTTTTGTTTTCTTTCACACACATTTTCCCTTCTTTTTTCACGGGTTTCTGGACAGCAAACTCTAAAACAAATTCTTTTCATCACAAAAGCGATCTTTGGAATTGACTGACGTAGTCCGGAAGAATTCATGCATCAACTTACGTCACGTATTCGACGTCATCACTTCGCATACCTTATGGTCTCTGTATTTTGTTGGCCTTCATATTTCCTACTTGTAAAATGACCCTCAAAGCTAACCGAGACTAGTTGAGGCTGTATCAATGCGCCTCGCCAGCAGGTTGTTAATTGATTTTTTAGCGAGTGGTTATCGACAATTAATGACCGGTAATTTTTAATGAGTTGGGGCATTCTGACCAATCACAGGATCTTCTCGGTCTTCATCGGGGATTGACGCCCTCCCAAAGTCTAATTGAAGCCCTCCGTCGCTTCGCTCCGTCGGGCTTCAATTAGCTTTTGTCGGGCGTCAATCCCCGATGAAGACCTCGAAGTTTCAAATGGAAGCATGTTAATGTGTAATTATCATTAGGCGAGGGCTGGATGTAAAAATACACACGTTTGCTTGTGCCAATACTTTCGTTTATAAAGAATTTGTCTTGACTTGTCTTGTCTTGTCTTGTCTTGTCTTGTCTTGTCTTCTCTCTCTCTCATTTTCTCTCTGTTTCTCTCTCTGTCTCTCTCTGTCTCTCTCTCTTGATCTGTCTCTCTCTCTAATTACGCGTGCTTAAAGTCTAGACTACAGAAAGCAAGGCTAATAAAGGTACCCTTATGCATACCATTATCAATGGATGTGTACCTACTTGACAAATTCTCTTCCTCGGATTGACTTGATTAAGTCTAGTTTAGTTTATTTAGGTAGCAATCTCTTGATCCCTCTTCCGATCTTCCTCCGGCATACTACCACCACAAATAATTTTAAAAACATCCGACAGCGATTGACCCCGAAAATCGACTTCGCTACTATTTTGCTTATATTTTGTCTGCAATGATTTCAGAATGTGCTGAAACAAGTGTGACAAAAATGAGAGAAATCAATCGGACAGACTTTCTGTTAAAGAATTTAAAAAAATGATGGCATGCCGAGATTCAGATAAACGAGGGTTGGGTAGTTGAATGGGGTTTCTGCAAAATCAGTTGCAACGACAGGACCTATTTTGGAGGTGGTATAAAATACCTGGTTCACAAGTGTTGTAATGATGTGTTTGTATTTGAATTATTGTAACGTGCCTTTCCGATATGGCTGGAAATAGCGTAATTACGTGACGTTTTGGAAGGCTTAAATTAGTTCAATCTCTCAATTCGCATGAACACATTTCCTGAAGCATCCGCTCGATTTCAACCTAAAAAGGACACAATGCCGAGCAGAGTCTCCACAATCACATATCAAATAATGAAAACAATTGATCGTGAGATTTCTGCACAACTTTGCCAAACGTGAACAATGACATTAGAAAAGGTATACGTGATCATAATCTGAAAAATATGCATGTTGAGTGATATGTAAGCACTGTTTTAAAGTGTTTATCATCCACCATATCCGAAAATAGATATAAGTGTACCTTCAGGAAGTTAGGAAATTAGACAATTCTGGTGAAATCATTTGCATTTGGACGTAACCGTGCGCGCGCGTGTATGTGTGGGTGTGTATCTCTGTCCTTCTCTTTCTCTCTCACTTTTTTTGTACAATGGCAAAGTGAACGATAGTACCTGCAAGTCACAATATATTGTTTCAACTTTTTTTTCTCTTGTTCTCTATCTCCCAGGCATGCAGGCCTTGACATTCTCTTTTACACCGACAAAAATCCAAGTATACACACATTTGCCTGAAATGACTGTCATACATACCTAGAAACATTGATTTATGAAATCAGATAAAGATGTAATAAAAGAATAAAACAAATATGTGTGAGCGAGAGAAAGGGGAAAGAAACACATACACGCACACGCACACACACGCACGTACGGTTACGTTCTAATGCAAGTGATTTCACTGGAATGTTCTAATTTTAAACTTCCTGAAGATACACTGGTATCTATTTTTCAGACATGGCAGATGATGAACACTTAAATGTGATTACATATCACTCAACATGCATATTTTTCAAAGTACGATCACTTTTACTTCTTTTGGATGCCATTTTTCAACATTTCAACATTTTTAAAAGAACGTTTTGCATATCTGTGCAGAAATTCACGGTCAATTGTTTTCATTATTTGATATGTGAGTGTAGGGTCCCTGCTCGGCATTGTGTCATTGTTTGGTTGAAATCGAGCGGATGCTCCAGGAAATGTGTTCATGCGCATTGTTAACCTACGAACACGCTATTTCCGGCCATATCGGAAAGGCACGTTACAATAATTCAATTAAAAACACATCATTACAACACTTGTGAACCAGGGACTTTATACCACGTCCAAAGTAGGTTTTGTAGTTGTAACGGATTGGGCAGAAACCCCATTCAACTACCCAACCCCCGTTTATCTGAATCTTGGCATATGATCATTTTCAAAATTGTGTAGCATAAAATCTCTCTTTATCTTTTGGGAATCAGGAAAAATTACAGAATAAAGAAGATGAAATCACCTTTGGATCGATTACGATCTAACCCTAACCCTAATCTAACCCGATTACTTACATTTTATTTTGAATTAGCATTTTGAGATTTCTAATGACCAAACGTATTCATTAATTTTTAAGCTTTGAAGCTGAACTGCAATCCTATAGCCCGAGCTTCGTCGAAGATTGCTTGGTTACATTTCAATCAATTTGATCGGAAAATGAGGGTGTGACAGTACGGCCTCAACTTTCAGAAAAAAACCCACCCGGATCAAAGTCATTTATCAAATAAATGAGAAAAAAAAGTCTGGGGATATCATTCGCAGGAACTCTCATGCAAATGTTCAGTAGTTTTCTCTGAATCCCTCTACACACACACACACACACACACACACACACACACACACACACACACACACACACACACACACACACACACACACACACACACACATACACACACACACACCACGATCCTCGAATCGATTTCCCCTCTATGTTAAAACAGTTAGTCAAAACTTGACTAAATGGAAAAACAACTGTTCACTTGAACTTAATGGCCCTTGAGTGTACCCCTGAGAACAGGAAGTAGAATTAAAATAGGTCACTCGCTCAATGGACATGACTAAAAGAAAAATATACGGACATCATTGATAAAGAACTGATTTAAATCAGGTATTAAAGTTCGAAAACTATTTTTTTTTCTTTATTCTATTTCTCAACTTTATTAAGTCGTGATTCTTGAACAAAACTGTCATGCCCTAAATTTCACAAATGATCTTATAAATAAGGGATTAACGCCTCCTTTTCTTTTTTTGTCTCTCCCAAGCAATCCTTAAAGTCACATTTAATGTAATCTGACTATTGGATTACGTCCCTTTATTGATCCGTATCAGATCCAGTTTGACCTAGCTTTGTCTTGTGTTGCCGTCAATAGGCGACGGTGAACGAAATAAGCTTTGCAGTTTCCTGTTGCAACCAAGAGTATCTCATAAATAAACATCCTAAAAATGAACCTGTCGGATTTGTTTTACAGGATTTGTTTTACCCGCTACCTTGGAATTTCGTCATGTGATCACGTCATTTCTTATCGTGATTGCAAACTGATAGTATATATTTTATTGGACGCACACACACAGACACACACACAGACACACACACACACACACACACACATACACACACAAACACACACACATACACGAACACAGCGTTCTGTTCTGTATATGTGTGTATGTGCGCGCGTGTGTGTGTATGTGTGTGTAGGTGTGTGTGTGTGTGTGTGTGTGTGTGTATGTATGTGTGTTTGTGTATGTGTGTGTGGGGTGTGGGGCGGGGTGGGGTAGGGGTTGTGCACGCGCACCTCACTGTACACATCATTGCTGTTAGTTTGTTTGTTTGCATTTTTTTTCAAACACAATGTTTACGGCATACCTTGTTATTAAAAGAACAAAAGAACAGATTTATGTGCTACCTCTTACAATCAGTACAATAATTGTTTGACCATGGAAATGACTTGAGAACGATCGTCTCTTTCATCACCAGGTCAGCGGTGTTCCTGCACAGGGGGATGCGACACCACCGCGCTAATCTTCCCTGATTCTGGTGGAAGGATAGGTAAAGAATCGCTATTTTAATTGTACATGTATCAGATGCGTACATTTCTATCTCCAAAGGGCAGCAACTAAACAATGCTTCACATGACGGTTCGCAATGAAGCAAGTTTGAACTCAAAAACTAAAGAACGCATGGAATTGAAAAACCATATGAGAAATAGCGTCATGGTATTTAAATATCTAAGAAAGAAAGGGACGGTAGCGCTTTTAATATAAAATTAGTTGTTGCAGAGTTTAGAATGTAAAATGCCCTTGTCTTAAGAAGTTGTCTACGTTAAATTTTGTCCACCTTTTTCTCTCTTTTGTCCGTGTTTGATAGTGGATGTAGCATATGGAAAGCCAGCAACCATGAGCAGCACCTACAACACCAGCGTAGATGAGGGGACATCAGGCCCGGCCTGTATGGCAGTTAATGGAAAAACCGACACCGTGTTCAGGACTTTAAAAACTAGTAACCCCAATTGTTTCCATACTGCTGTTAGTGACACCAACGCGAGGTGGGAGGTGGACCTGGGCCGTGAATACACCATCACCAACATCACCATCTACAGGAGAGCAGGTATAGTGTAATAAATCGTATTTCCTGTTTTCCGAGCGAATTATTATTTGTGTAGATATTAAAGCTTCACGTCCTCTATATTTAAACACCTAATTGCACGAATTGGCATGAACAGACACCTTTCACATTCGGGGCATTACTGTGCCATAGTGTAAATACCAATTGAAATAGTGTTGATGTTTTCGCATCGAAGAGAAGGCTACAGATACCAACGTATCCGGTCAGTTGTAAATGTCAAGATGTTTAGCTGAAGTGTGAGTAAACCTGGAACTTCCTGTCACAGTTTGTGTGTCTGATGTGATTATAATCGTCTTGCTCAGAGCACAAACATGATCACACTTCATGTCTGTATTAATATCATTCGTCTGTCTGTCCAAAAAAGACATGTAGGCTTCTTTATTGCGATGAACGATCTGTAAGTTTGTGATTCCCCGAAGCCAGTCTCAAATCGTCCTGAGAGGTTCAGTGTTTGACTTCAGGGTTGGAGTAATGACACCAAAGGAATACCCCAAAACTAGTGTTTGGACGTTCCCATGTTTAAACGCTGCGTTAAGATTGCCTTAAGCTTTTTATACGGCAATATTCCATGTAAGCAATTATTCATATCAGCTTCGTCCTAATTATAAGACTCAGACAACAGTGAAACTGGCTTCCATCATATTATTTACAAAAATCAAACAAGTTTCATCTGCAGACCTATGCAGTATATCAGAGAGTTTTGGGGAATATTATTTGCAAGGGAGACTCGGGGCTTGGACACTGGAGAATTACATTGGTTCAGATAAATATTTGTCATCAATTAGTAAAAACTGAGTATCGAAGGCATGGGACATACTGAAGGCACACTCCATCCGATGAGAACATTATTAGATCTGGCCAGGCTTTTGCTTGGGATAAAAACGTCCCTCCACTTATTATTATTATTATGAAGTCTTATATCGCGCGCGTATCTCCAGACTCGGACTCAAGGCGCAGGGATCTATTCATGCCGTGTGAGATGGAATTTTTTACACAATGCATCACGCATTCACATCGACCAGCAGATCGCAGCCATTTCGGCGCATATCCTACTTTTCACGGCCTATTATTCCAAGTCACACGGGTATTTTGGTGGACATTATCTATGCCAATACAATTTTGCCAGGAAAGACCCTTTTGTCAATCGTGGGATCTTTAACGTGCACACCCCACCCCAATGTAGTGTACACGAAGGGACCTCGGTTTTTCGTCTCATCCGAAAGACTAGCACTTGAACCCACCACGTAGGTTAGGAAAGGGGGGAGAAAATTGCTAACGCCCTGACCCAGGGTCGAACTCGCAACCTCTCGCTTCCGAGCGCAAGTGCGTTACCACTCGGCCACCCAGTCACTTAAAACACAAACCAAAAATAAACTGTCTATAGGTGCTTTACGTCCACAATGGGAATTTTGGGATTAAATAATATCGTAAAAGCCATTACTTGATTCTAATAATTATTGTGATTAAAAAAATTGTAAACATCTGTCTCTCAAGTCGGCAGGACACATACATGTTTTAATTTCACTATTTTTGTCAAAACAGTACAGTTGGGAATAATTATATCACGTTGTTCGCAAACCTTTTGTGCACAATCTTCATATATTAATTAACATAAAAGCAAATATGTTTGACGAGCTTTCTACTGTGTTGTAGACAGCATCGCAGTTAGCATCAAACTTCCCGCACAGTGGGAACCGTTACATGTCGCGTCTGCCACTGCGCATGACAGGGGAGGCTATTTCCAACTGTGACTGATCACGTGAGCAAAGACCCTCATTATATTTAAAAAAATATAATATATATATATATATATGGGAGACATAACAGTCCTCCTTACGACTTGTACGTGCATGCTGTTTGTTTTGCCCAGAAAACCAGGAACGACGCATGTCAGGAATCCACGTGGAGGTGGACAACCAGACGTGTCACACTTTCCCTCTGATGGCGGTCAACGTTACCGCTCTGCTCGCTCTGCCTAAGAAGATTGACGTGACCTGTTCACCGCCCCTCACTGGCCGTGTGGTCAGGCTGCAGAAACGTGGACAGGGGTATAACGATGCGTTCGGAGCTCACATCATCAACATCTGTGAGGTGCAAGTATGGGGTATGTTGGATTATCAATTCCCCTCTCTCTCTCTCTCTCTCTCTCTCTCTCTCTCTCTCTCTCTCTCTCTCTCTCGCTCTCTCTCTCTTTCTGTCGATCTGTCTGTCCGTCTGTCTCTCTCTCCCTCTCTCTCTCTCTCTCTCTCTCTCTCTCTCTCTCTGTCTCTCTCTGTCTCTGTTTCTCATTCTCTCTCTGTCTCTCTCTCTGTCTCTCTGTCTATGTCTCTCTCTCTCCCCGTCTCTCACTCTCTAGCTCTCTCTCTCTCTCTCTCTCTCTCTCTCTCTCTCTCTCTCTCTCTCTCTCTCTCTCTCTTTTCTCTTGCGCGCGCTTTCTATAAACTGATGTTTGCGTAATTAGTACATTTTGCTTCCTTTGTATGCGCAGGCTGATCACAAGTGCACACAAACACGCAAGCGGCACACTAGCACGCATACTCACCCACACGCACAAAAGTGAAACAAGTTTGAGCAACATCGCCAGGAATATCAGGATCCATAACTAGAGCGCAATCTATTGTTTCCGAAGTGTGTTTGCAGGTTGTGTCGACGTAGATCATGACACTAGTATCAGTACATGTAAAGACACTATCTAGTGTCCCAGTGGCTGAGGCTGTGGCAGGGGATAGATGACTCGTTTTCTGCAATCAGATGCAGACGGATTTAAATTACTCCTATTTTCATACATGTATTGAAAAGTGGTGTTGAAAACACTCACATTATTTTCTCAAGTCTTACTACGACAAAATATGGGAGACAAAAATGAATGCTGGGGGAGAAACCATTAGTTTTCTTCATTGTATCTATTTTCTTTTTATCTGTATGCAATTGTCCGATATAATTGCATTCACTTGTATGGCTGTAAATGAGGTCGTTCAGTTCAGTACATGAAGAAGTCCGGAAGAGAGCAAAGATGTTTGTAAATTATTACATAAATGACTGTCAATGTTAGGTGTTTTTAGCGAATTGTTGACGTTTGGCAGTTGTGGCAATAGCGACTTGTCATTTGCAAATCGACAATGTTTATTGTCTTGTGTTTCAAAGGTTGCAAAGCTGGTTTTTACGGCGCGGAGTGCGTTGACCAGTGCGGGAACTGTGCAGGCAGCAACACGTGCAGCGCGGTATCAGGCCACTGTCCTCACGGATGTCAGCCTGGCTGGCAGGCACACACCTGTAAACAGGGTGAGACTTATAATTTAAGTTTTTGTTTTAAAAGTGACTTAGACAAGCTTGTGGAATTGTGACATGAAAGACGCTCATCACAACCGTGTTTCCGATGACAGATGTACCGTAGAACGCGTATGCACACACACACAGCACACACACACACACACACACACACACACACACACACACACACACACACACACACACACACACACACACACACACACACACACACACACACACGCAGGCACGCACACATACACCCACACATACACAGAAAAGCATTAACAAAGTTAAGAATAAGTGCACACGATTTAGAAATTGAAAAGGGTCGACATTTAAATACACCAGTAAATGACAGATTATGCAAAAAATGTAATGTGATAGAGGATGAAATACATTTGTTGGATAAATGCACCAAATATACTTCCATTAGAGAAAAATTCATATCAAGCATAGCCTATTCAGGCCAATACACTCTTCCCAGCCAAATATTACAAATACCCAAACTACAAACCCAGCTAGCACAGTTTGTTTACGAATGTTTCAAAAAACGGTGATGTTTTCTTTTACTACAGTTTCTTTGTTAATTAATTATGTGCCTTATAAACTGTGTGTTTCATGGCAATAAAGATTATTCTATTCTATTCTATTCTATTCTATTCTATTCTACACACACGCACGCACGCCCACCTATACGCACGCACAATTATGCACGCACACACACACACACACACACACAAACACACACACACACGCGCACGCACGCACACGCAAACATACACACGCCCACACGTATAAGCGCGAGTGCAGATTACATAAAGAATGGGCACATCTTTAATAAAAGACTCTGGTACACCAATAAACCTCTGGTACACCAATAAACTGTTGTAATGTTGCAGAATGTCCGAGCGGTTCTTTTGGAGACGACTGCAGCATGCAGTGCAGTAACTGTTCACAAGATCGATGTCACAATACTGACGGTGAATGTCTCGAGGGATGCAAGCCTGGATACCAGTGGACCCCTGGAAATCCTTTTTGCAAAGAATGTAAGTGTGTGCTTTATGCAAATGTGTGTCTGTGTGTGCGCCTATATTTGTCTCTGTAATAGTGTGTGTGTGTGTGTGTGTGTGTGTGTGTGTGTGTGTGTTTGTGAGTGTGTTTGTGAGTGTGATTGTGTGCGTGAGTGTAAGTATTTATGTGTGGTGGGATGGGATGGAAGACGTTGAGACATACAGAGAGTGGGGGTGGGTTTGGGGGGGGGGGGTGTTCAGGCACTTTACTTTTAGTGTCAGGATTATACTTTTTGAAGTGCGTAGCATTAGGTCCGTTACGGATCTTTCTAATATACTTGACACTAAAACACCGTTTGCTTTACAAACAAACAATTTTGGTTTGGTTCTGTTTTGTTAACTTTAGCTTGCTTGAAATATCTCGTTTTCAGTTTGTCATAGTGGTGGTTATGGTAAGAACTGCTCAGAGCCGTGTGGTCAGTGCAGGGGAGGTGACCAGTGCGACCCTTTCACTGGGACGTGTGCCTCATGTCAGCCTCAGTTCCAGCCACATTATTGTAAAGGTAAATGACTGCAGTGTTTATGTCACATCTTCTTCGTTTTCCCTCGTTTCTCTCTGTAGCTGATTTGGTCACCTTTATCCGGCACTTCACTTAAAGGCACAGTACGCCTCCCGTAAACCATCACATATACTGTCATGCTTGTACACACAGTACAAACACCCTTTCATTTACACACTCACCGCTTTTGAACATCCTGGGTGGCCTACGTAAAGAGCGAGCAATTTTCAAAGAATTAATGTTGCGGATTGTCTAATCAGACAATCGGACGGTGCGTTTTGGCGCTAGACCTAACTTTTAAAATCTAAATAATAAATTGACAGCTTGTTACACAAACATTCTTAAAGGCACAGTGCAGCTCACAACCTTCGTTTTGCGTTTTTGTTGCAGCTGAGTGCATTTACAGTTCAAAAATCCTCCTATGGTAGTAAAACAAACCCAGCACTACCCAACGACGACATCTGTGAAGCTCGACAGTTTCTTGTTCACGCGAGTGCATAAATTAACCTAGTTATTACGTGGTGTTTGGTCGGAGTTCGATTCAACTGAGTGATTCCGGCCTCCATTTTGTTTTACACAAACTCATGATGATGTCTGACATAGTTTGCTAGTGACGTGTCTTTTTGTGCATGATGTGGTGATCTACCTGATCTAAATTTAGATCCAAAAATAGGTCAAGACCAGCTGGGTCCGAGTACGAAATTAATTCGTAAAAAAAATCGCAGTTCTGGACTCTTTGGGTGCAAGTCAATGAAACTTGGTAGTTCTTCTAACGGATAGCTGCCTGAGGTATGACTAAAAGCCCCAGGGGCTCCGTGCACCTGGATTTGACAAGTTCAGTCGACAAAACGCTCCAACTTAAAATTATAGCTCAAAAAACTTTCCAAAAATGATCGCCTACTTTTCCATTTTTACACCCAAACTTGACCCCTTGTTGACCTTTAGGTTTTTCGTTTTCGTACTGCTAGCTGGCCTAACAATGCTAATTGAAAGACTCTCCATGTTGCTAAGATGAGTCAAAAACCCTGCCTGTGGGTAAAACTACACTATAAGATGGTTGGTGGCTTGTTGGCACACCAGCTTTGTTGTGGTCCGAGGGGACCATATCGTTTTTTGTTTCATCTTTATCGACCAAGGCCGAAGGTGTCACAAAGGGCGATATGGTTCCCGAGGACCAACACACTAATACTGGTCTGACAACTAGCCACCAAACATAGTTTTTGTCATTATTTTGGTAGTGCAACAATACACACAATAACCCAAAGTGAGCCGCATTTTAAGAATGCAATTCAGGGCCTCAAAACGCGTCGATCGCGTCATAATTGAAAATGTGACGTCAAATGTAAACTTTACGTCGCTTTTCTTCGAGTCTAAACATGCACAGAGCTGGCATCATATTTGTGAGGTCAGTCACTTGTTAGCATGTACCCTTTCTTTTAGGTGTGTCACGCCTTTTCGTTGGGCAATGTGAGATTGCACAGCTTAGTTGCAAAATGACCATGAGACGTCGGGGTAATTTCCAACACTGATTGGGTCTTGGATAGTGAACATTTACAGTCGTTGTCCTCGGAAACACGAATCCAAAACCGCGGTGGTTCTACAAATCAAACAAACATTGATTGGCTTTTATTTTCACAATCCACGTTTCAACTGAAAGCTCAAACCCATTCACCACCTCGAATATTTGTTACCCAGCTGGTTATGAATTAAAACTCCTGAAAATGATGACAAACTTTAGTATTGTATTGCTGAGACTTATTTCCAAAATTTAGAATCACTGGTAGTAGTTTATACGTGGGAGCAAGTCAGCCTCGGCCTGATTCTGAAGTGCGAGTACCCAGTTGTAGGACTATGCCTTAGTTTCAGAGCATTATCTGACTACAAAGAGCATGTGGACCGTTGACTATTTGTGTCAATAGAGTAGGCCTACTAGGGGAAAGGCTCCTAATATGGACCGGCTCCTAATATGGACCACCTCCTGTTTTGACAAACTAACGGCGCTAGAGCGCTCAAAACAATTTCATTCGTTTTATTCACCCTCTCTGGATAAGTTGCACATGTCAAAACAGTTGCAGAAACACAAACCTGAAAACCGTTAGGCTTTTTCGCTTTTTTTCACTTTTGGCAGCGTTCACTCTAAATTTGCCGCCTAAAACGGACTCGTTTCTGTCCACAGCCAAAGCTTTCATAACACAAAAATGGCTATATATGACAGCTAAAATCGTATTTGTTACATTTTAGCAGTGTTGACCCCGAGTTTCTAATGCAAACAAAAAATAATAGCAAAATCTCTAAGTATGTGCGAGTCCCCTAATATGGACCACCTTCAACAAATCGAAGAAATTAAAAGCTAAAGGCTATTTTCATTAATTCATTAAGAAGCTTGCTGGTAATAACCTATAACTAGCCCTCGAGATTTCAAAAAAATGCAACGAAAAGTCTTCTTTTCGTGGAAGTTGATAATTTCACTTATTTTCACTCTGTTTTTGATAAGCTTCTTTAGTTTCCTGGTGTGCTTCAAATAATGCTCTCATCAACCCGAAACAGATAAATCTAGAGCATATTTTAATTAGGCTGACTTGTACACCAAGTTGTATCATGTTATTTTGAAATATAGGGGGCTTTTTACAGTGATTCGTGAAGGCCGCTTCACTGGTCAAATATTAGGCGCCCAGGCTCCTAATATGGACCCTTTGTGATTTTTTCTGTATTTAATTTTTGCTGAATGTGTATCAAAGCTATTTTACTCTAATTAGGCCTAACGGTTAACCTAAGAAAGAAGGACTACCAAACACAAAATGAAACTTCTTTGCACGAAAACAAGCTAGTTATCAGCAATAAACAAAAAGTGGTCCATATTAGGGGCCCTTCCCCTATATGCAGAAATAGACTTACCCATGAAACAGATTCCTCTGAACGCCGATTCTAATTATCGTGCAGCGCTCACTGGAATAACTGTTCATGCTTTCAGTTTGCGAGGGGAATAGGTACGGAGCCAGCTGTGAGCTGAACTGCAGCACGGAGTGTGGTGGTGACGGATCCTGCGACAAAGACTCAGGCAGATGTGTGGGTGGATGTAAGGCAGGATACCGTCCGGGACAATCGGGTTTCTGCAATGAGAGTAAGTAACACGTACGTTTTTCACTTTTGCTAAGCGCATAGGCAAGCGGGTAAAACTGCAATTATTCATTATCTAAATGTTTACAGAATGGTAGGACAGATTATTTTTTAAATTGGTTTTACGATCATCTTTTACAAATACGAATTGTGCGCGATCCCTACGGGAAAAGAAAGTAATATTGATGCAGGGCCGTGTCATACTGAGAGAGAGAGAGAGAGAGAGAGAGAGAGAGAGAGAGAGAGAGAGAGAGAGAGAGAGAGAGAGAGCACGGGGGATAACCTGTCAAAGGCCGAACAGAAGCCGAAGGCCGCTCATGACACGTGTGAAGGCAAGTTTTGTCTGTTTTCTAGGTATTGTTTGATTTATGTCGGGATTTAAGGTAAGCTACTGATTCAGCGATGACTAAATTTGTTTCTCGATGCATAAAAAGTCAGGGAGCGATTGATATTTGCCCGTAAATAGCCTTCAAAGCTGAAAATGTCCGCGATCGAGCACCGGAAATGGCTGTTCGATGGGTTTTGCAAGTAGAAATGTGCTTTATTTCACCAAATCAGCTCGTATTTGGTGTGGATACGGGATTCTAGAGGACGAAGGAGTCATAAGAGGTGCAAAGAAGTGCTATTTGGGAGTAGAATAAATCTTCCGAGACAGTAGACAAGAGAAGGTCATATTTGAGAGATGCGCGTAGGCCGATTGTCTTTCCGACAAGCGAATGATACAGCAGATTAATCATTCGTTTTGACCAGAAACCTAGTCTCTAGTTTTTATGAATGAGTTTTTTAATTAAAACAATCACGAGAACTCTCTCGCTTAGCCTAATGGCTGTTCGATGGGTTTCGCAAGTAGAAATGTGCTTTATTTCACCAAATCAGCTCGTATTTGACATCGGTTTGGTATATATATATATTTTCTAATCCTTGAAGTAATCCCACACTTTGAAGTAAATTACTTCAAAGTGTGGGGATGTGCCCCACACTTTGAAGTAAACCCATTTTTTACTTCAAAGTGTGGGGGGATCTTCCCACACTTTGAAGTAAACTCAGTTTTTACTTCAAAGTGTGGGGGGATCTTCCCACACTTTGAAGTAACTTACTTCAAAGCGTGGGACTTTTGCATCGCCTGTTTGAGCCTGATGATTTTGTCAAAAAAAAATGGCAAAGTCTTTTGGATGAGTGAACAGAAAAAGTGAGCGAGCCAAGAAACATAATGCTGTTTGTTATCAGGCTTTAAGCAATGTCCCATTGTTGAGTGTGACGAAAACTCGTGATGACGATTTTAAAACATGTTGGGTCACGCATGGTCCAATCTTACATGGTCCAATCTTACATGGTCCAAACTTACATGGTCCGACCTTACATGGTCCAATCTTACATGGTCCAATCTTACATGGTCCAATCTTACATGGTCCAATCTTACATGGTCCAATCTTACATGGTCCAATTTTACATGGTCCAACCTTGCATGGTCCAACCTTGCATGGTCCAACCTTACATGGTCCAACCTTACATGGTCCAATCTTACATGGTCCAATATAACATGGTCCAACCTTACATGGTCCAACCTTACATGGTCCAATATTACATGGTCCAACCTTACATGGTCCAACCTTACATGGTCCAACCTTACATGGTCCAATCTTACATGGTCCAATCTTACATGGTCCAATCTTACATGGTCCAATAATATATATATGGACCATGTAAGATTGGACCATGTAAGGTTGGACCAAGTAAGGTTGCACCATGTAAGGTTGGACCATGTAAGATTGGACCATGCGTGACCCAACATGTTTTAAAATCGTCACCACGAGTTTTCGTCACACTCAACAATGGGACATTGCTTAAAGCCTGATAACAAACATCACTATGTTTCTTGGCTCGCTCACTTTTTCTGTTCACTCATCCAAAAGACTTTGCCATTTTTTTTGACAAAATCATCAGGCTCAAACAGGCGATGCAAAAGTCCCACGCTTTGAAGTAAGTTACTTCAAAGTGTGGGAAGATCCCCCCACACTTTGAAGTAAAAACTGAGTTTACTTCAAAGTGTGGGAAGATCCCCCCACACTTTGAAGTAAAAAATGGGTTTACTTCAAAGTGTGGGGCACATCCCCACACTTTGAAGTAATTTACTTCAAAGTGTGGGATTACTTCAAAGTGTGGTGCAACAGTCGTGCCGCGTCTGCTATCCAGTTCGCGGTAGGATTAGAAAATATATATATATATACCAAACCGATGTCAAATACGAGCTGATTTGGTGAAATAAAGCACATTTCTACTTGCGAAACCCATCGAACAGCCATTAGGCTAAGCGAGAGAGTTCTCGTGATTGTTTTAATTAAAAAACTCATTCATAAAAACTAGAGACTAGGTTTCTGGTCAAAACGAATGATTAATCTGCTGTATCATTCGCTTGTCGGAAAGACAATCGGCCTACGCGCATCTCTCAAATATGACCTTCTCTTGTCTACTGTCTCGGAAGATTTATTCTACTCCCAAATAGCACTTCTTTGCACATCTTATGACTCCTTCGTCCTCTAGAATCCCGTACCCACACCAAATACGAGCTGATTTGGTGAAATAAAGCACATTTCTACTTGCAAAACCCATCGAACAGCCATTTCCGGTGCTCGATCGCGGACATTTTCAGCTTTGAAGGCTATTTACGGGCAAATATCAATCGCTCCCTGACTTTTTATGCATCGAGAAACAAATTTAGTCATCGCTGAATCAGTAGCTTACCTTAAATCCCGACATAAATCAAACAAAACCTAGAAAACAGACAAAACTTGCCTTCACACGTGTCATGAGCGGCCTTCGGCTTCTGTTCGGCCTTTGACCGGTTATCCCCCGTGGAGAGAGAGAGAGAGAGAGAGAGAGAGAGAGAGAGAGAGGGAGAGAGGGAGAGAGAGAGAGAGAGGGAGAGAGAGAGAGAGAGAATGTGTGTGTGTGTGTGTGTGTGTGTGTGCGTGCGTGCGTGCGTGCGTGTGTGTGTGTGTGTGTGTGAGGGGGATGGGGGGTTGTGATATTTACATTCATAAATTGCAGTCTAAAGATAATACTTCTTGAGTTGTTTTAGCCATAGCTCCGTTAAGGATCTTTCTAAAACACCCGACACTAAAACACCGTCTGTTTTACAATAATTTGTGTGTGGTTTTGTTTGGTTTTGTTAGCTTTAGCTTGCTTGAAATATCTCCTTTACAGCTTGTCGGAACGGGGGTTATGGTGAAAACTGCTCAGAGCCGTGTGGTCACTGCAGTGGAGGTGACCAGTGCGACCCTTTCACTGGGACGTGTACTTCGTGTAATCCCGGGTACAAGCCACCTGTTTGTAAAGGTAAATGTCTACTGTGTGTATGTCACATCTTCTCCGTCTTCCTTCGTTTCTTCCTGTAGCTAATTTGGTCTGACACCTTCATTCGTCATTTCACTGAACAGGACCATATGATAACGGTCTGTTCAAAACCGTATAACTAGAGATGGCCTACGTGACTGCGGCCAAAAAACAAAACAAACAAGTCGCGTAAGGCGAAAATACAATATTTAGTCAAGTAGCTGAGGCTCACAGAATGAAACTGAACGCAACGCAACGCAGCAAGACCGTATACTCGTAGCATCGTCACTCCACCGCCCGTGGCAAAGGCAGTGCCCGTGGAATTGACAAGAAGAGCGGGATATTCGTTGCGCTGAGGATAGCACGCTTTTCTGTACCTCTCTTCGTTTTAACTTTCTGAGCGTGTTTCTAATCCAAACATATCATATCTATATGTTTTTGGAATCAGGAACCGACAAGGAATAAGATGAAAGTGTTTTTAAAACGATTTCGAAAAAAAAAATTTGATAATAATTTTTATATATTTAATTTTCAGAGCTTGTTTTTAATCCGAATATAACATATTTATATGTTTTTGGAATCAGCAAATGATGGAGAATAAGATAAACGTAAATTTGGATCGTTTTATAAATTTTTAATTTTTTTTACAATTTTCCGATTTTTAATGACCAAAGTCATTAATTAATTTTTAAGCCACCAAGCTGAAATGCAATACCGAACCCCGGGCTTCGTCGAAGATTACTTGACCAAAATTTCAACCAATTTGGTTGAAAAATGAGGGCGTGACAGTGCCGCCTCAACTTTCACGAAAAGCCGGATATGACGTCATCAAAGACATTTATAAAAAAAATGAAAAAAACGTTCGGGGATTTCATACCCAGGAACTCTCATGTCAAATTTCATAAAGATCGGTCCAGTAGTTTAGTCTGAATCGCTCTACACACACACACACACACACACACACGCACAGACAGACAGACAGACAGACAGACACACATACACCATACCCTCGTTTCGATTCCCCCTCGATGTTAAAATATTTAGTCAAAACTTGACTAAATATAAAAATGAGCCTGCTGTAGGAGGACCGTGCAGATAGCAACTTAATTTTTTGTGCAAAGCGGCGGGGTAAGCGACGGTCGAACTGACCTAATTCACCCGACACAGTCATCCAACGGGCCTTTTCACTGAGTCGCGTTATACAGTGAGCTTTGCCGGTTTTTTTTGCATCTCACAAAATAGACTACATTCTTAGTTGTTCCGCTTTCGACAGATGTCTGCATAGGTCACTGGTTATGCTGCGCTGCGGTTCCTAAAGTCACTAGTTCGAGCCCCATCAGTGCTATAATTTTTTAGTGTATTTTTTATGAATCATGCGCGCTTTTCCTGTTCAGTTTATAAAATATGCTCTTTTTTTTTTTGGGGGGGGGGGGGTAAATTGTGAAAAAAACGTTTGTCTAGGGCCATGAGATCATTTTTGTTTGCGTGTATGTGGGACTGGCGTTCCCTCATGCTCCCGCGCTAATGTTGGCAGGATTCGTCTTCTTAAATTCTGCTCTTAAACAACGAGCCTTCGTGGGGTAACGGTTATAACATTGTGCTTCATCACCAGTTGTCCCAGGTTCGAGACGCACAATGAACTTCATTATTTTTCTTCTTCGTATTCGTAAATGATTATGAAGTGCCAGTTGACTGGTTTTTATGTGTTCATTTTGATTCATATTCATAGCGTGTGTCAAAATTGTATCGTAAGATCAAACCATCTTTTTTTTTATTTCTGCATACAATGATTGTTTTTAATCTGCACTTTAAATCGCTGTATCTAAAGTTGAAATTCATTGAAATAAAGAGAAGTTATGGCCGTTGTGTATTATTTGCATCTTTTTCAAAGCACAGGTTAGTGCACCATGAAAACAGTGTTCGCTCAAAACAGGGAACGCGCCTATTTCTAGAACAAATACGTACACTTCATAAAAGAAAGTTATGAAGAGAGTTGCACACAATGATTCGTAATCAAAAAAAATAGTGTACCAAAATTCTTTTTAAAGTGTCTAGTATTTCAGTTTCGATTTATATTAATTATAATGTTGAACATCTCTGCAAGATTTTGAAATGTTGAATCCCTGCATGTCCCTTTGAATATTTCTGTAACTGAAAATGGAGAAGAAATAGCATTTTCTTGGCTTTTCCCTGGTGACTAGAATGCTTTTAAACGTCTAAGGCCTCTGCGGGATTCGCACTCAACACTGGACTGGACATCTAGACGCATGGCCGGGAACGTAGAAGAAGAAGAAGAAGAAGAAGAAGAAGAAGAAGAAGAAGAAGTCTAAGGCCTACACACATTTCACAGTCAATGTATTAGCAAAAAAGACGGTTCAACTTAGATAGATTTCAAACTTACAGATACGATGTATCTCCTTCAGTCCACTGTAGCGTTTGATACATATCAGCTAAACTAAGTTGCTTCATTTTACATGCAGATGAAATCTCCATTAGCTTCAGGAAATTTGAACAGAGTGTGTGCACAAGATCTCAAGGATGCTGGTGACAACCCCGGTGTCTATGACACCTTATACAAATGAAAACCATCAAGAGAACTGCCGCTTGTTTTCGTAATGTACTGTACGATTTACTTGCAAGGTATAGGTCTCTTGGACCACCTACCCTGTTCTTCACACTATCTGATGATGACATGCCCTGAACTGTAAAAAGATCGCCAACAATAAAAAACAATATTTTAACGCTTCATCATGAAGCTCGTTTTCTGTAACAGTAATACAAGATCCGTTTAAGAGTGCAACCAGGCTGTGTATAAAATCAAATAGTAGCAATTGTACTTAATTATCTCAAATACGTACAGGTATTGAAGCTGCTGTGTATTAACATAAATACAAACGAAACACAAGAACATTAGTATTACATTAAAATATACCGTAAACTACATTGTATACGCCCCCACCCCCCCCCCCACCCCAATTTTGTCCAAAAGTTGGGGATGGGCGTTTAATAGGTACTAAACCCTTTGCTTGAGCGTTTTCTTTATTATACAGAATAAGGATATTTTGGTCAGTGTTCAAATGATGCGTTACTGCACAAAACGTTCCTCTCTCTCTCTCACACACACAAGCACACGCACACACACATAATCTGCAAGCAAACCACGAAGGAAATATTGTTGTTTTATGGTATGTTAACAAGTTTATAACTTAAATAGTTAGTGATCTGTTGGACAGAATAATTCAGGTCTGCGGTGAACAAACCCATATCAACATTTTAACGTTAAGCAAATAAACGCATTTTCACAATAATTGTGAAAATGCGTTTATTTGCTTAACGTTAAACTAATTATTAGTTGAAGAATGATAAGTCACGTTTGTCTCGGAAACTAAAAGATTATTTGTTGTCAGTGTGTCGCCCAATGAGGGGAAAACTGTGTACGAGGGACAACCTCTTGCCTTCAAAGGCCGCGATAGAGGGTAAACAAACACAAGTCTGTTCATTCGTTATGTTCTAACTCCTTGAAGTCGACCTCTCTATTCACTTCCAAATCTCGTCATGTCAAAACGATTTGCGTGAAGCGATATTACTACATTTAGTCAACCCTTCCAACTGACAAAATGAAATTGACCACACATATACTCCACAGCTGTGTCACCAGCATTCATGCCTTGCGGACTTGCCGACACGTTCACACAACAGAGATCGTTCAGAAAGTGACAAGCCAGTATAGCGCATTAGCGAACAGCATTTCACAGCTAAACGCGCGTTTTGATATTCTTTCTAATTTTCAGACCTTGCTTTTAATCCAAACATAACATATCTATATAATTATGTTGTTGGAATCACGATACTTAAAAGAATCAGATGAAATTGTTTTTAAAATACTGAACCGATCTTCATGAAACTTTACATGAGATTTTCTTGGTATGAAGATCGGTCCAGTAGTTTACTCACATATCGCTCTACACACACACACACACACACACACACAAACACACACACACACACACACACACACACACACACCAAGACCCTCGTCTCCATCCCCCGTCTATGTGAACACATTTAATCTCAAATTGACTAAAAGTAAACAAAATAAGACAACACAGACTGACAACAGCAAGAACATACAAACCAGAGCACAGGTGTTTTTCTTGACAGAGCACGACTACAGTTAACCAGTCTCGCTGTCTGGTTTTTGAGGAGCTGATGACCCAGTTTGAACACTGGCTGAGATTTAAAAAATGAAATAAAAATCTGTGCACCACGTGACACCGGGCTGACACGTGTGGGGCGATCGAGCCGGTCACTGGGCATGGACATGATTCACGGACTTTTTCTTTTTTTTCCCCACGGACTCCGCTTATTCAGTTAACGCTCGTTACATTTAGTCAAGTTTTGACTAAATGTTTTAACGTAGAGGGGGGAATCGAGACGAGGGTCGTGGTGTATGTGCGTGCGTGCGTGTGTGTGTCTGTCTGTCTGTGTGTGTGTGTAGAGCGATTCAGACTAAACTACTGGACCGATCTTTTTGAAATTTGACATGAGAGTTCCTGGGTATGATATCCTTTTCATTTTTTTGATACATGTCTTTGATAACGTCATATCCGGCTTTTCGTGAAAGTTGAGGCGGCACTGTCACGCTCTCATTTTTCAACCAAATTGGTTGAAAGTTGAAATTTTGGTCAAGTAATCTTCGACGAAGCCCGGACTTCGGTATTGCATTTCAGCTTGGTGGCTTAAAAATTAATTAATGACTTTGGTCATTAAAAATCTGAAAAATGTAAAAGAACATTTTTTTTTAATAAAACGATCCAAATTTACGTTCATCTTATTCTCCTTCAATTTCTAATTCCAAAAACATATAAATATGTTATATTTGGATTAAAAACAAGCTCTGAAAATTAAAAATATAAAAAATATTATCAAAATTAAATTTTCGAAATCAATTTAAAAACACTTTCATCTTATTCCTTGTCGGTTCATGATTCCAAAAACATATAGATATGATATGTTTGGATTAAAAACACGCTCAGTAAGTTAAAACAAAGAGAGGTACAGAAAAGCGTGCTATCCTTCTCAGCGCAAGTACTACCCCGCTCTTCTTGTCAATTTCACTGCCTTTGCCATGAGCGGTGGACTGACGCTGCTACGAGTATACGGTCTTGCTGAAAAATTGCATTGCGTTCAGTTTCATTCTGTGAGTTCGACAGCTACTTGACTAAATGTTGTTTTTTCGCCTTACGCGACTTGTTTTCATATGCGGCCACCAGCTTCCGGAAATACTGGCTATAACAATCATGAACAGTAATAATCCCAAATGTCTTGGGGCGTTACTTGTTGTGCCTGCTAACATTGCTAATTTAATTCAGGTGAGTAAAAAATCCTGCCCTGTGGCTGAAACTACACACATATATATATTGTATAGCTGCGACTTTTTTCCAAATTTTAGAAGCACTGGTCAGTATTAATGTCAAGCGGGAGAGCAAGTTAGCCCTATTCTCAAGTTGCAAATAAAATTATGTGCATGCGTTAACTTCAGCGCACTTTTTGAATACAAAGAGAATGTGGACCGTTGACAATTGTGTCAATGGATTAATATTATATATAGAAATAGACGTACCCATCAAACAGATTTCTCTGAACGCCGATTCTAATGATCGTGCAGCGCTCACTGGAATGAGTGCCTATATGCTTTCAGTTTGCATCGGGAAAAGGTACGGAGCCAGCTGTGATCTGAACTGCAGTGAGAATTGTGATGGTGACGGATCATGTGAAAATGACACAGGCAGATGTGTAGGTGGATGTACAGCAGGATACCTTCCGGGAGAAAACGGTTTCTGCAATGAGAGTAAGTAACACATACGTTTTTCACTTTTGCCCAGCTCTTAAGCGAGCGGATGGTACTGCAACAAATCATTATTTGAACTAATACAGAATGTTCTAGCAGATTTTAAAAAAATCTGTTAAGCGATCATCTTCTACAAAGACGAATTTTGTGTGCGATCCTTAAAAGACACTAATATTGATGCGATACAAACCCTATATTTGTGTTTTGTAGTACTTTCTGTCTGCCCCTCAGTGAGAAGTGGGTTGTTTAATTGGTCGAGCGGTTTGATTGTGTGTGGAATGTTCTGCTTAATGCGGTGCATTGTGTTTCAGCGTGTGAACAGGGCAAGTACGGCGAAGAATGTTCAAAGTTATGTGGGAACTGCAATGGCGCCTGTCGTCATGACGACGGACATTGTGCAGCAGGCTGTATGGACGGTTTTGAAGGGGTCCTCTGCGCAAGTACGTAACACACCTAGTACCTGAATTTTATCGGAAAAAATCTTACATTATTAATCAACTAAATAAATGCAAACCGAACCAAGTTTGATGTGAATGTTAGAAACTTTGTTTTTACTACCCCCTATCCCCCCACCCCTAGCCTCTACCTCTCATCCTAACCCCCTCCCCCCCTACTAGCCTCCACCTCCCATCCTACCCCCTATCCCCGCCCTTTGTATCTACCTCCCTATATCCACCCCCCTAGCCACTACCTCCCATCGTACCCCTCCCCCCCCTCATCTAGCCTCCACCTCCAATCCTACCCCCCTATCCCCGCCCTTTGTATCTACCTCAATATATACTACTCTCTGAAAGCCAATACCTCCCACCCACCCACTATCCCCTCCTTTGCATCTACCTCCCTATATACACACTATCCGCCCCCCCCCCCCCCCCGTTGTCTCTACCTCCAATCCTGACCCAAATCCCCCCACCCCGAACGTCTAGCTCACATCTTACCCCCTATCTTCCCCCCCAGCCTCTTCCTCCCATCCGACCCCCTATCTCAACCCCCCCTCCCCATTTATCTCTACCTCTCATACTAACCTCTGATTCTCCCATCCTACCCCCTATTAATTTCTCCCCCCACCTTTTAACCTCTAATTATATCCTCTATCTCCCATCCTACCCCCTATCTCACCCCCCCCCCCCCCCCAAGGCATTGTCATTGTCATTCTCTCTCTCTCTCTCTCTCTCTCTCTCTCTCTCTCTCTCTCTCTCTCTCTCTCTCTCTCTCTCTCTCTCTTTCTCTGTTCATTTTATTTGTATAAAATATTATGAACTATTTTGAAAGAAAAGGGTCGAAGTTATCACTTGTTCGCCATGTCTTGTTATCAGAATGTGTATTGATTATCAGTTTTATAACGTGTTTAAAACGTGTATACAAGGAAAATTAATAAAAACACGCTTAAACCAAAGAAGAAGGGGGTGGAGGCTGAGAAGAGGAGAGCTCAGCGTATCATCCCATGGTTTTCCCTCCGTCTTTATCAGACGGGTGCAAGGGGATGGGACGATTCGACAGAACCTCCTCTCGCGTATATAACGAGATGGGAACACAGCGAACCTTCACATCTCTTTACTCCCCTCCATCTCTACGAGATGGGTGCAATGGGGAAGAGATGAAGGAAAGGTTGACAGGTCCCCCTCTCTACTCCCTTTAACTAGAAATCCATACCCCACCTAAAATCGTTTCTCAAATTTGCCAGGTGACTTTAGGGCATTTTGTTTGAAACAGAACGGTAAGTGTGTCGTCTGTAAACAGAAACTCTTGACAAGCACCCTCCATACGTAGAATGCACTAACGACTTTTGTCGTTTTACTTTTGTATTTTATTATTTTCTCTTATCCATGAAACTGCTTGCCAAACTTCCGTTGCGAACACCTGTGTTTTTGTGGATGTGCATATCTGTGGTTGGAAATATTACGTCCTCGCATACTCGATTTGGGAACGTAGAGTTTTCCTTTCTGGCCCATGTACGAGTACGCCATACCTATTCGGAAACGAATGGGTTTGTTTATTAATTGTATGCGCCTTGTGAAGAGAGCAGGTAGACTAATACGAGAGTTGTTCTTCAGTACTGGTAACATAAAGGGGGAAAACTGGTCAGCATTTTAATCTGCAGTTTGTTCTTGAAATATATCTTTTCATAAAGCAGAAATACTGTATTATCTGATTTACAAAAGAAAAACATCACTGGTTTACATGGTTCTTACAACATTTAGATTGTAAAGGTAAGTAGAGTTACTTTGAATCAAACGTCGAGCGTAACCTGCGCATCATGTGACGCCATGAACAAATTTGATTTGCAAAATGTATACAGAAAGTAATTTGCATTTCATGTATTGTGGCCCGGTTTTATTTTTGGTCTTTTATCTGCTTTTCTATTTGAAGCTCATTTGGGGCGTTACGCTGATCGAAGTGAGGTACCCAAAGTGCGACACCAGTCGTTACGCAGGTTACGCCATGGAAAACACTCGCATTTCACAAAGACAGACAATAAATGGCAACATTTCAAGAAAGACATACGTTTATTTGGACAATATTTAGAGGCACACTCAGCTTCACGTAAAACATCAGTTTCTGGTCACAGACACTGCCAGCTTTTACACACAGTACAAACACCCTTTTGTTTGAACACTCACCGCTTGAGAACACCCTAGGTACCCTCCGTAAAGAGCGAGCATTTGTCAAAGAATTTGTTTTTGCATGGCCAGCCGGATTGTCTAGTACCACAATCGGACGCCTCGTTTTGGCGCTCGAACTAACTTTTAAAATCTATATAATTATTTGACAGCTTGTAACACAAACATGTTTAAATCATACAAGATTTATTTTTTCACCAAAACAAGATCAATACAACTCGAAGTTTGGAAAGTTTAAAAACAAGTCGCGTAAGGCGAAAATACAACATTTAGTCAAGTAGCTGTCGAACTCACAGAATGAAACTGAACGCAATGCAATGTTTCAGCAAGACCGTAGCATCGTCAGTCCACCGCTCATGGCGAAGGCAGTGAAATTGACAAGAAGAGCGGGGTAGTAGTTGCGCTGAGAAGGATAGCACGCTTTTCTGTACCTCTCTTCGTTTTAACTTTGTGAGCGTGTTTTGAATCCAAACATATCATATCTATATGTTTTTGGAATCAGGAACCGACAAGGAATAAGATGAAAGTGTTTTTAAATTGATTTCGAAAAAAAAATGTTGATAATAATTTTTATATTTTTAATTTTCAGAGCTTGTTTTTAATCCAAATATAACATATGTATATGTTTTTGGAATCAGAAAATGATGGAGAATAAGATGAACGTAAACTTGGATCGTTCCATAATTTTTTATTTTTTTTTACAATTTTTAGATTTTTAATGACCAAAGTCATTAATTAATTTTTAAGCCACCAAGCTGAAATGCAATACCGAAGTCTTCGTCGAAGATTACTTGAACAAAATTTCAACCAATTTGGTTGAAAAATGAGAGCGTGACAGTGCCGCCTCAACTTTCACGAAAAGCCGGATATGACGTCATCAAAGACATTTATCGAAAAAATGAAAAAAACGTCTGGGGATTTCATACCCAGGAACTCTCATGTCAAATTTCATAAAGATCGGTCCAGTAGTTTTCTCTGAATCGCTCTACACACACACACACACACACAGACACACATACACCATATGACCCTCGTCTCGATTCCCCCCTCTACGTTAATACATTTAGTCAAAACTTGACTAAATGTAAAAAGGAAGCCTTGAAGCACGTCACGCCAGGTCGTCTTTCCCCAAGCAGATGAATTTTCTGCATATCGCTTGCTTTTTTTAAGCCAACCGCCGCCGATAGGTTCATGTGACTCGCAGTCGTTTGTTGCATTTTAGATTCAGAGGTACACAATAACGTGCTATTGCAGATACAGCGAGTCCCATTGAAATCACAAACTGACGACGAAATTGTGAGAGAAAAAAAGGAAAGTGTGTAACACGGGTCCACGATTGCTTATGGGTAAAATAAACCACGAAATCTGGCGTGTGGCTTACGCAAGCTTAATAGCCATTCAAACGGACTGTGTCATTTAATGCTGTTAAATGCTATTGCAAGTGTGTTCCATGAGGTTAGAACTTCTTTTTTCGTGAGAAGATTTAAATCGTTCTGTAAACCATTTGAGACAGACTGGGGCTTTAAACAAGCAAAGATACAACAGAATTCTTATGAACACCACAGAACATGAGGTAAGTCGGCAAAGACGTATAGTGTGCGTAACCGTTTTTGGTCGCAATTTTTGCTTGTAGTTTTACAGCAAATTGTTATATTACAGTATCACATTTATTGAATGGTCTTGATATTTTCTTTGATTGTAGTGATTTTACTATCTCTTTGTCATGTACTGGGTGCTTTGTGGCCAGTTTCTCCTCTATACTGTATTAAAAGCTGACCTCCACTTGTCACCCGTAGCAAAGAACAACTCGGGAGGGAAAAAGCGAACTAAGGTTAAACGTTTTATGATTCCCACACATCACCATTTCATCGATTATTCCATGGATCTGACAATGGCATCAACAGGGCAAGTGTCCAGCTCTGGTTCGAACACACCGCTGATTGGAGGCGCGGCTGGCGGTGTCGTTGTGTTGATTGCTCTTTGCGTGGTGATCGCCATCATCATCATAAGGTACCTGATGTTAATTAGTAAACTACTAACATGTAGCATTGTCCATGGTGTGTTAACAGCAAACACAAACGATTTGTACAACTTTGAATTTATATTGTCATGTGCTATACGTAGATGAAGTAATTATCATATCAACATGAGTTTTGGTGACGTAGTTTGACACTCAATAAAACAACTCTGCAAAATGTAGGGTTGTCCGGAACAGAAATGTGTGTATTTGCGGACAAATAAGCTTAACTAAGATGGCAAATCAATCTTTCACCTTAAAGCGAATAGAATACCTACCATCAGAACAGCACGCCCTTTTTTAAAAAAACTTATTTCATAGTATTGCAGATATG
This sequence comes from Littorina saxatilis, assembly GCF_037325665.1. Taxonomy (NCBI): domain Eukaryota; kingdom Metazoa; phylum Mollusca; class Gastropoda; order Littorinimorpha; family Littorinidae; genus Littorina; species Littorina saxatilis. Next base: position 10,348,176 of record NC_090248.1, read on the forward strand.
TTTGGGCAAAAAGCACTCCTTCGTGCGGAATGTATCTATACTTATATTTTGTAATATGTAG
>NC_090248.1:10353236-10360736 GCF_037325665.1 Littorina saxatilis
TTTCATACTAGATATAAACTGCGAATGATTGTGTGCCTTATTCATGTTAAAGTTAAATTTATACTGGCAGATAGGGATGGCTTGATTAAAGCATCTCAGTGACATTTCTGCGGTTTGATTCATTCGTGTTCTTTGTGCAAACCAGATTAATTCTTCCGCAGTACGTTATTTGCTTATATGCTTTGGTTGTGTGAATTGTGTTGTTCTTCAAAATATTTGAGAAAACCATTCTTGTCTCGTGTGAATTTCAGAGCGGTGAGTCAAGGGAGGTCACCCAGTACCACTACGTGTCGTGGCCTGATCACGGTGCACCCACGACTACCTCCCTTGTCACGTTCTGGCGTTACGTCAACAACAGGACAAAGCCAGCAGACGGCGAGTCTGTTCCGCCTGTTCTCGTTCACTGCAGGTCTGCCTTAGATTGTTCTTTCTTACGACGACATTACTTGCAGAAGAAAATAATTTACAGTCTGAACTGTTATCGCATCTTGGATATGTCATGAATATGTCATTCGCTCGGCTTCCTGACGAGTGGACGTAAACTGATTCTATCAAGATAAGTTTTGTGTAAATATTTGTTTGTCTGTTCACTTAAAAAGACCGTTGGGTCGAAATATCTGTGAATGTATTGTTTTGTCAATAACAAACGTTCCAACAACCTACCTTTCTTGTTTTTTGATTATGTCATGAATAGTTTAGTACGAGTCTGCAAATCAACGGTTTGTGCAATATAGTTATGCTCACAATTATTGCCAAGGATAAAAGTATAAAATGACAGACACAGTCAGAGTCATTTGCGCAGGTTGCCATTAAGAATTGTTGAAAGAGAGAGAGAGAGAAAATAATGCGAGCGTAGTCTAAATCAGTTTTTTCCTTCAAACTTTTGTTAACTGTTAAGAATCTCGAACTCACAAAAAAATCGTGACAGTGACATTGTGACACGGACATTGTGGGTGATCCATAACAAGCTTTGTTTCGACTGTGGCAGTGCCGGTGTCGGGAGAACCGGGACCTACATCGGCCTTGAGATTGGCGTTGACATGGCAGTCAACAAAGGTCACATTAATGTCCTTGACCTTGTCAAACGCCTGCGCGAGGAACGCTGCTTGATGGTGCAAGCTGTTGTGAGTAATCCTTGAGCTTCAATCCTTGATATCCCATGTAAGCTTAATTTAATCCAAATTCTTATACTTATCCTTGTGAGTGACTCGGTTCACCATCACAGAACTGGCCAGGCTTTTATACGGGATATATATATATATATATATATATATATATATATATATATATATAAAACATCAGAAATTGTGAAAGAAACAATTGAAAGTCAGCAGAGACTTTCTTCCGAGATTTGTTAAAATCTCTTAGCAGAGATAGAGAGAGAAATAAGTATCCCTTCACAGACAGCCTATTGGGAGCATCAGACCCTCCTCAAGGGGGACCGAGATTTACAGAGCAAAGTCCCCTTGTGGGGGACGTATCGCAAGGTAATCTAGTCCTGAGGAGGACCATTGTATTTGTACCTAGACCAGACACGTGTTTCGACACTATTGTGTCTCATCAGTGGTCAGGTGGTACTGATGGCGAGAGTTGTCAACCCATGGTATCCAACTAAGAAGCAAACCATTCTCTGAATGGTAGCTTCTGTTGGCATGGGAGACTACCCTCATCTGACAACCCCAAGAGGATATCTGTGAAGGGAAACACTTTGATTTAAGGCCAAAGTGTAGAATTGATATTTATTAAGAAAGAATTTAGAAATTTAGACAAGTTTTAACCAAGAAATTAGGTTAAAACAAGGGAAATTTGAAAAAGCCTAAAGGAAGGTAACTCTGTACCAGCCTGCAGATCCAGAAATGGATACGCGAACAAGTTAGATCTAATTTTGAAAAGGTTAAACAGGAAAAGCGGTCAACTTTTCACTGCTGTTCAACACAGGACTTGGTAAAGAAGAAGTTTTCTGCTTTATTCAATTGGATCGGTTTAAAGGCGATGCAACTTTCACGGTGACCACATTATAAAACATCAGAAATTGTGAAAGAAACAATTGAAAGTCAGCAGAGACTTTCTTCCGAGATTTGTTAAAATCTCTTAGCAGAGATAGAGAGAGAAATAAGTATCCCTTCACAGACAGCCTATTGGGAGCATCAGACCCTCCTCAAGGGGGACCGAGATTTACAGAGCAAAGTCCCCTTGTGGGGGACGTATCGCAAGGTAATCTAGTCCTGAGGAGGACCATTGTATTTGTACCTAGACCAGACACGTGTTTCGACACTATTGTGTCTCATCAGTGGTCAGGTGGTACTGATGGCGAGAGTTGTCAACCCATGGTATCCAACTAAGAAGCAAACCATTCTCTGAATGGTAGCTTCTGTTGGCATGGGAGACTACCCTCATCTGACAACCCCAAGAGGATATCTGTGAAGGGAAACACTTTGATTTAAGGCCAAAGTGTAGAATTGATATTTATTAAGAAAGAATTTAGAAATTTAGACAAGTTTTAACCAAGAAATTAGGTTAAAACAAGGGAAATTTGAAAAAGCCTAAAGGAAGGTAACTCTGTACCAGCCTGCAGATCCAGAAATGGATACGCGAACAAGTTAGATCTAATTTTGAAAAGGTTAAACAGGAAAAGCGGTCAACTTTTCACTGCTGTTCAACACAGGACTTGGTAAAGAAGAAGTTTTCTGCTTTATTCAATTGGATCGGTTTAAAGGCGATGCAACTTTCACGGTGACCACATTATAAAACATCAGAAATTGTGAAAGAAACAATTGAAAGTCAGCAGAGACTTTCTTCCGAGATTTGTTAAAATCTCTTAGCAGAGATAGAGAGAGAAATAAGTATCCCTTCACAGACAGCCTATTGGGAGCATCAGACCCTCCTCAAGGGGGACCGAGATTTACAGAGCAAAGTCCCCTTGTGGGGGACGTATCGCAAGGTAATCTAGTCCTGAGGAGGACCATTGTATTTGTACCTAGACCAGACACGTGTTTCGACACTATTGTGTCTCATCAGTGGTCAGGTGGTACTGATGGCGAGAGTTGTCAACCCATGGTATCCAACTAAGAAGCAAACCATTCTCTGAATGGTAGCTTCTGTTGGCATGGGAGACTACCCTCATCTGACAACCCCAAGAGGATATCTGTGAAGGGAAACACTTTGATTTAAGGCCAAAGTGTAGAATTGATATTTATTAAGAAAGAATTTAGAAATTTAGACAAGTTTTAACCAAGAAATTAGGTTAAAACAAGGGAAATTTGAAAAAGCCTAAAGGAAGGTAACTCTGTACCAGCCTGCAGATCCAGAAATGGATACGCGAACAAGTTAGATCTAATTTTGAAAAGGTTAAACAGGAAAAGCGGTCAACTTTTCACTGCTGTTCAACACAGGACTTGGTAAAGAAGAAGTTTTCTGCTTTATTCAATTGGATCGGTTTAAAGGCGATGCAACTTTCACGGTGACCACATTATAAAACATCAGAAATTGTGAAAGAAACAATTGAAAGTCAGCAGAGACTTTCTTCCGAGATTTGTTAAAATCTCTTAGCAGAGATAGAGAGAGAAATAAGTATCCCTTCACAGACAGCCTATTGGGAGCATCAGACCCTCCTCAAGGGGGACCGAGATTTACAGAGCAAAGTCCCCTTGTGGGGGACGTATCGCAAGGTAATCTAGTCCTGAGGAGGACCATTGTATTTGTACCTAGACCAGACACGTGTTTCGACACTATTGTGTCTCATCAGTGGTCAGGTGGTACTGATGGCGAGAGTTGTCAACCCATGGTATCCAACTAAGAAGCAAACCATTCTCTGAATGGTAGCTTCTGTTGGCATGGGAGACTACCCTCATCTGACAACCCCAAGAGGATATCTGTGAAGGGAAACACTTTGATTTAAGGCCAAAGTGTAGAATTGATATTTATTAAGAAAGAATTTAGAAATTTAGACAAGTTTTAACCAAGAAATTAGGTTAAAACAAGGGAAATTTGAAAAAGCCTAAAGGAAGGTAACTCTGTACCAGCCTGCAGATCCAGAAATGGATACGCGAACAAGTTAGATCTAATTTTGAAAAGGTTAAACAGGAAAAGCGGTCAACTTTTCACTGCTGTTCAACACAGGACTTGGTAAAGAAGAAGTTTTCTGCTTTATTCAATTGGATCGGTTTAAAGGCGATGCAACTTTCACGGTGACCACATTATAAAACATCAGAAATTGTGAAAGAAACAATTGAAAGTCAGCAGAGACTTTCTTCCGAGATTTGTTAAAATCTCTTAGCAGAGATAGAGAGAGAAATAAGTATCCCTTCACAGACAGCCTATTGGGAGCATCAGACCCTCCTCAAGGGGGACCGAGATTTACAGAGCAAAGTCCCCTTGTGGGGGACGTATCGCAAGGTAATCTAGTCCTGAAGTTATATGAAGTCTTATATCGCGCGCGTATCTCCAGACTCGGACTCAAGGCGCAGGGATCTATTTATGCCGTGTGAGATGGAATTTTTTTACACAATACATAACGCATTCACATCGGCCAGCAGATCGCAGCCATTTCGGCGCATATCCTACTTTTCACGGCCTATTATTCCAAGTCACACGGGTATTTTGGTGGACATTTTTTTATCTATGCCTATACAATTTTGCCAGGGAAGACCCTTTTGTCAATCGTGGGATCTTTAACGTGCACACCCCAATGTAGTTTTTAAGAAATTAATTCATAAAAAAAGTCCAACTATTCACAGGAATCAGTTGGAATGTTGAGTTGTGGTGTGTGTCCACGTGGAGGGATGGTTTTATCACATGTAAATTAGGCCTTGGCGGATATGATACAGTGAGAAAACGGTTCCATAGGGGGGACTGTGTCGTTAAAATGAAGCATACAGCAGAGAGGTACAGGCCAGACGTCTACTATACAAAGAACGAACTGTACAGCCTGTCCTTAACTGGGCGAAGCTGGCCGCACGTCGCAGCACTGAGTTTTCGGTAAAAAGACTTCGCGAAGTCGACTTTGGTCTCAATAAAGGACCACTTTTAAGGGAAACTTGATACTTTCATGAATTACGATGATCTGTTGCATAAAGAAATGCAAGAAAGAGAGATAATTTGGAAATAAAATAACGCTCTGTGTTCAGGACCAGTACTTGTTCCTGCACAAAGCCCTGCTGGAGGCCTACACAGCGCACGGCACCAACGTTTCGGTGGATGAGTTTGATGTCATCTTCGCTGGAAACATCACCTCTGACAAGCCCCATCCGCGTGTGGATAAAGAATTGCAGGTAATTTATATGGGTAATAAAAACGATTTTTTTGTGTGTGTTTGTTTGTGTGTTAGTTTGTTTGGTGTGTGATTGTTTGTTTGTGTGTTTGTTTGTGTGTTAGATGTGTGTTTTTATTTTGTTGATTTTTGATAACAATTTTGAATCATGGCTACTAGATATGGAGCTTATAATGATTCTAGCTTACGAACATGCGTTGAAGATAACTAACGTGTAAGAGAAAAAAAAGAGTGATCTTCTGAAATCACACAAATAACCACCATTACCCTTTCTTCTTCGTCTTTTCCAGCATCACTGCACATACTCGTAACTGTAACGTTCACGGCAAAATGGAGCATAGAGAAAATCCACATCCCTAACGTAAGGAAATCCATGGGCACGCGGGTTGTGAAAAACTAATTTCTGTCTTTGATTGGCAGACCCTGCAGCAAATGCTGACTCTGACACCGGCACACCGCCACGACACGGCCAGCCTGGAGGACAATGTGGCCAAAAACAGGAACCCTGATATCCTGCCATGTAAGTCTCTCTCTCTCTCTCTCTCTCTCTCTCTCTCTCTCTCTCTCTCTCTCTCTCTCTCTCTCTCTCTCTCTCTCTCTCTCTCTCTCTCTCTCTCTCTCTCTCTCTCTCTCTCTCTCTCTCTCTTTCTCGCTCTCTGTCGCTCATTCACTCTGAAAACATGAAAAAAGTATAAACTGCAAAAAAATAAAGTGTTCGACACAGTGAGACAAGCAAAGGCAGAATATTTTAATAAACTGATTTCTGATCAAAAGGATACAGCTACAATCTGGCGAGCGGTGAATGAAATTCTTGATAAAATTAATCTAGGAAGGAATCAACCAATTCTCATTCACAAATATCTCCAAATGATTTTAACAAACACTTCATTTCGCAGTTAATATGTCTTTGTGACTGTGTTGTAGCGGACGAGCATCTCGTCTACCTAACCGAGCACGTGTCAGGCCGGAATCAGTACATCAACGCTGCCTTCATGCCTGTGAGTTTTAAGGCCATGTCAGACACAAAACAGTGTTTCTTGCAAAACAAACAGAAAGCAGCGTTTTTTGCCGTTTGACATCATCAAAAGCGCGTTTTGCAAAACACTGTTTCGTGTTTCCGCTTCGTGGTTTTGGTTTTAGAGCATGCTCCAAAATCTGAAAACAAGTGTTGGTCGTGACTTTTCACAGTGAATTGTAGCAAACTAAACTTAAACTCAGAGTTTATACGGTTGACCCAAAACATGCAGAAGCCTTGTTGTTATTATTTGAATTTAGAATACGAAGCACAGTGAGCGTGTTTCTAAGCGCAGGTGGGCCTAAGTAAGTACTATTTGCTTCAGACGTTCCGGGACCACCGGGGCAGCATAGTGACACAGCTACCTCTGCCCTCTACACTGGTCGACTTCTGGAGACTTGTCTACGGAAATGACGTCAGTGCGATTGTCTCCCTTGGCTCGCCCAACGAGGAACAGGAAGTCAAGGTGCGATACGATACATTAATAATATCCGTTCTGGGTGTATATCAACCAATTCGTCTTCCTGGTGTCTCTTACATGACAGAATGTGATAAATCTGATGATGGTGCAACTACTGGATTTTGGACAAATAGTTGCTGAAAATCTAAACATAAAGAAAACACAACAGTAACCAGTGTTGGTAAATTCTGCATCACATTTTCGTCAGACAGTTCCTGACTTCTTCAGGATGGTAAGGACAAGTTGAAGATTGCTGGACATCTGTATGGTTTACAACATACTTTCATACACAGCTGTGTGTGATATATCCTACAAATAACAACAAATTGGCTAAATAGATTAGCAGACAACGATTCAGAAGCAATCATCGGATGGTTCCGAAAAACGCGTTTGAAAAAGATCATGTAACATTTAGTTGCTAAACGATAACCACACCTAAAGGAACATTTTATACCCGCCTGTTCCATGGACAAAAATGAGTAGACTTCGGGTATAATTTTTGTTTTGCAGCCCTACTGTCAGTACTGGCCGACTAAAGAAGGCGAACAGCTCAAAATGGGTCCTTACTTCGTCACCCTGACAAGCAAGACAGAACGCAGAGGATCCAACGTCACATCCTACAGTCTCAGCTTGGGAAAGAAGGTCTGATGTTGTGTCTGATGTTGTGTCTGATGTTGTGTCTGATGTTGTGTCTGATGTTGTGTCTGATGTTGTGTCTGATGTTGTGTCTGATGTTGTGTCTGATGTTGTGTCTGA
>NC_090248.1:10365736-10525159 GCF_037325665.1 Littorina saxatilis
AAGAAACACATTTTTGAGCAGAAGAAAGACTGATCTTTAATTACACATATATTTCTGAAACAGAAACTGCTATCTCGGCTATACCACTGAAAAAATATCCTTAACTTTTTGTGCTCAGTGTACTTCGTGTAGCTGTTGATATGTTCACACTACTGTATTATTCATATTTGTTACCGTTATTCTCTTGTCTGAGTATTATCAAAGAATTAAAGTACTCATAGAATCTAACAACAGCAGATCATTCAAATACAAAAATCCCCTCTAGATTTAATATATGCCTTGACTGAACATTGCCCGTTCTGCATCAATGGTATAATGGTACAGATTTCCCTTCGAAATATTTCCATGTGCGTCTCCTAAGACTTTTTACGGTGATTAATTTAATTTCTGACATTTCTGTGTTTTTGATTTTCTGCTAGTTGATAGATATGTGAGTGTGTGCATGCGTTTGCAAACCTATTTAGTATTCTTTCACCTGGTTTCGCAAGTTACATCATTGAATTCCATTCAGTTTTTGTTTCTTAATTATATACATATTATTCTGTGCGGTTTGTTTGAGCTTTTAAACGTAACGTTCCTTGATTGCTTGCTGTGTAATCTGTATTAATGATGATTCCATGGTTCCTGTGACATGTTAATACTCTTAGAAATTACCTACTTTTTACAATAAGAATAATAACACACACACACAAACACACACAATCCCCCCACACACACATACACACACACACACACACACACACACACACACACACACACACACACACACACACACACACATTCAGGAGAGACGGAAACAAAATCCCAAAGAAGCACTAATGGGAATTTCAATCTCGTTTGGAATGATAACAACCGATTTAGTTTTATTATAAATCGTCAGTGTAGGTAGGAACCGGAAAAACATTAAAAACTAATTCACAAGCAAAAAAAATGCATAAGGAAAACAGATAATAAAGAAAAGTAAAACAAGTCGCGTGAAGGGATATAAAAACATTGAGTCAAGCTGTCGGCATCAAAGAAACAGATTAACATCAAAAAACAGTCATCGCCGAGACAATATTAAGATAGTCTCGACTAGCAACGCCCAAATAAGACGGGCCACGTTCGTCTCCGCGAAGCGTACGAACGCAGTACTTACTTGACCTACTTTCTGTAATTCTGAACACATTTTTAGAGTAAACATATCATATGTATATATTTTTGAATTCAGGAAAAATTGAGCAATACGATGCAATCACAATCTAAAACACTGTATCAGTAGTAACAAGCATTTACACAAAATAAATACATATTATTTAAGTAGCCTTGGACAGCTGTTTAACAAAGAAAACAACGACGAAAACAACAACAAAATATGAAAATAACTCCCAAAAACTCAGACCCGATCAATGCTTAAAGTTAAATCGAGGAATTGTTCGAGAGGCAAACGTGTTCATTGTTTCGGGATGTTTTCCTTCAGACTTTTCACTACTTTTAGCCAATATCACAGTCTTTGGTTTTATGTTCGTGCTTCACACACATGATATTCTCAAAGAGATCGCACTTCTATAATGTTTCCCAAATTTGTTCAATCTTTCCACGGCCTCTGTCGTGCCCCCCCCCCCTCCGCCACACACACAAACATCAATACCCCAACCCCCATATCACAATATGTGGAGGTGTTATATTGCACGTTTTCAAAGAAATCAATTCGATCCTTTGCACCCAAAACGTCCTTGTGTGTCTTTTACATTCATAATTATTTATCTTAATTATGGTCGCATTGCATACTTCACATGAGCAAAATCACTCATGTGACTGATGTCCGAGTCTACCACATTTTTTAAATTGTTGTTGTTGCTTGTTTATTTCTTTTCATACATGTTTTTGTGCAGGCATGTTTGTTTATTTGTTTATGTACGTGCGTGCTTGCGCGCGCGTGTGTGTGTGTTGCAACTTATTTCAACCTTTCCCCTCCCTCATATTATCTCCTACCCCATTCCCCTTTCTATTCAACAGTCTCTCCTCTTTTCAACTTGTCCTCCTCCTGCCATCCACCCACCCCCACCCCCACCCCCCCCCCCCCCGCCTCCACCCACCTTCCCCCACCTTCACCCGCCCACTCCCTTGTTCTTCTTTGTTGCTATTGCATCAATAGGTATAACCAATTTTTTTTCAAATTCTTCATGCATTGATTTTTTTTAAATCTGCACTCTAAAACATTCTTTTTGAAGTTGAAATTCATTCAAATAAATAGGAATTCTGGCCGCTGTGTATTCTTTTCGATTCATTTAAAAACAGAGGTCGTGCACCACGAAAACAGTGTTCGCTCAAAACAGGGGACACGCCTGTGTGAGTGTGTGCGCGCGTGTGTGTGTGTGTGTGTGTGTGTGTGTGTGTGTGTGCGCGTGTGTGTGCGTGCGTGTGTGGGTGTGTGTGACCATGTTTGAATTTATTCGGATTTAGTTCTCTTTCCTTGTTTGTATTATGATTGTGTAAGTGTAAAGCGCTCTGGGCTCGTCACCACGAGGTTTACGCGCTATATAAGTAATCGTTATTATTATTATTATCTCTAGAAAAATATGTACACTTCATGAAAGAAAGTTGTAAAGAAAGTTTCACACAATGATTCGTGATCACCAACTTTCTTTCAAAGTGTCTAGTTTATAATGTTGAAAATTGCTGAAAGTCATTACAACAGACGATAGTTTTTGAAAAAGACTTTAGTGTATTTTTAGGTTCATGAAAAATTCTGTATAGATATGACTTTCCCGATTTAACGTATGAAAGAACCCATTGTTATTCAGCGAATTAAGACATTTTCCCAATTACAGTGGTTTGGTTGTTTGTAAAATCACTTGATCAACATTGTTGCAAAAACAAATTCGAACATCTTTTGACGTCGTGGGTTTACGTAACCATTTGTTCAAAAAATAGTTAGTGACTGAGAACGCTCAAGATGGCTCCAAAGTAGGAGGTTCGTGTGTTCCATCTGCATTTTTGAGTCTTTCGCACACTCTGGTGCTAATATAAGTGTGGGAAGGTCGGGTGGAAGGACAAGGATATATAGCACAGGCAGAGGAGCATACAATTAAGACACCGAAGACAGAGGTTGCTTTAACTTATCTTAACTTATCTTTTATTGAAGGAAATGTAACTAAAAATAACCACTCAGGTAGCTTATCTAAATCAGAAATGTTCCAAAACAGTTTAGCTAAATCTGGTAGCAACCAGAAACAATGCTATAAGTTATAATTTAGAAACAATGAACAGAACTCTAATACAAGAAATAGCAATGCTTACATATAACCAGAAATAGCAATTATGAATTCTGATATCTACCAGTACCAGAATCAGCTAGAAACAATAACAGAACCAGAAAATATGTATTCAGTGTAAAACCAGAAACAATATGTATTTCTGGTGCAAACCAGAAATATAAACTATGAATATGAAACAAGAAATAGTGTTATAAGGTAATTATTCTAGTAGCAAGAAATATAACTATGAGTTCTGGTATCAACCAGAAAGCAATATAATTAAAAAGGCAATATTATTCTGGTAGCAACCAGAAAGCAGTATAATTAAAAAGGCAATATTATTCTGGTAGCAACCAGAAAGCAGTATAATTAAAAAGGCAATATTATTCTGGTAGCAACCAGAAAGCAGTATAATTAAAAAGGCAATATTATTCTGGTAGCAACCAGAAAGCAGTATAATTAAAAAGGCAATATTATTCTGGTAGCAACCAGAAAGCAGTGTAAAGAAGAAGGCACTAAAAAGAAAAGAAAATACAATTATAAACAACATGCCTTCTAAGTCATACATGACATAATACAAAGCATAAACCAATGAATGTATGACTGTATCATTTGTCAAAATAATCATGACAAATATAGACAAGTAACAATACAGCCAAAATCCTGCAGACACAGCATACTCTGAAAGAGAATCCACAGTGAGTTAAACAACTCCACAACAGCTAATGTCAAGGGAAGTAACCAACATCTTCCCTTAGGCCTAAGCCTTGCATAGGAAAATGCTTTACATAAATTAACCAACTGCATGAACCGCAAATACAAAATAATTGTTATCATTAAGCGTGTTCATCGCCATGAAGACACATCTTCATCGAGTTGAATAATAACGACAAGAATAAGAAAGATAACTCAGGCATGGGGTAAGCGCGCGCTCCCATGCTTCAAAATGAAGCGACAACAGTCTAGTACTTTACAGGAAAGCGCGACTAAATCATAACGCTTTAGATTAAAAGTCTGTTTTGCCTCTATGCGACTGCACAAAATGTTAGGTTTAAATCAGTCGCAAAGTTCTTCTGCAGGCAACCGCCTTTAAAGTGCAACATGGGAATTAATAGTTAAAAATGTGCATCCGCCTGTAGACAATACCTTCCTATTGTCTGAGATCTTAACTCAGAAGATCTCTATCATTCTCATGCCTGAATTCATCAAACTCATGATACGAGTTCATTACCCAAAATATATGTGTCAACCATAATTCCCGTTCATCAATTGTAGGGGTTTCTGCGCCTAAATCGTAAATAGGTAGCTTTACGGGCCAATGGCACTGAGGGCTTAACTTTGGACTTTTAACCGACTACTGCTCAGACTTTACTGATCTCCAGAAATAATATGTGATGAAATGGGGAAAAAATCGCAACGATACAGATGTGTCTTCTCGACATAAAATATTGCGAGACAGGCTTTTTCTCATAGAGAACAAAACGTATGAAAACGAGTCTGCCTTATTTGATTCTTACGAGTCTTTAATTCACAAGACTCTAAAACAACTTTAGAACAACTGGTCATCAAATATTAGAAGTTATTAACGCTCAATTTCAGCGTCAAATCATGAAAGTAATTAGAAAACTGATCTAGAAAACACATCTCTCTGATAGATCAAACTGGCGTCATCAACTCTGACGCGTGACCGGTCGGACATCGCCCGGGACCAAATCAGCGGCAAAATGTACATATGCAATCATCATAGCATCAAATGAAACATAAGAATAAAGCACAAGGAATGAATAAAGCATTTAGTTACTTACAGATTCTCCTCAGTGAGCACACGTAAAAGAAACACAAAACTGCTGCTGACGCTAGTCGCGAAACACAAGAGCACGAATTCAAAACCACAAGTCGACCGATTACAAACGTCGCGCCAAACTACACGCTAGACCGGTTCACGACAACCAAATCGGAGCACCGCACAGCTCACTATCACACATCGCATTGTCTGTTCTACTCTATGCTCGCTCTTGTAACGACAGTGGTCACTTCCGATTCCCTGTGGCGATAGGCCAATAGGAAGGCTACCCTGTGTAAGCCAACGGGGGGTGTTCTACTTAAAATGCCTGCCAATGAAAGGGATCGTTAAAGATGCAGAGAGCCCTGTGTCACACACCGGAAATATTACGAGCAGTTACACTAGCCAAAGGGAGAAGAGGGCCCTGTCTGCATCACACACTGGATAAGGCTCATTAGATTACAAGCAGTGTCAAAGCTGGTACATAATAGTAGCTAAAAGGGCCCGGGAAAGTTATGGGATCTTACCACCTAGATTAGAAATGAATCCGGTCAAGAGTCTACCCTACGATAGTAAACACACAATAAAGTACAATGCACAAAGACAACCAGGTATTATTTAGTCACTCCTGAGGCACTGATGGTTAGAGGTTACTCCGCTGCTTCTCACCATTTTAAGTTAGGGATTTCCTAGCACAAAGGGCATTATTTAAATGTAAACCCAATGTGACTAGCACATACACACAGGGAATAGCTATAGACAGGGGAGGCAACTGGGTCGGGCAGGAGATAACACACACAAAGAGACGGGGTACGCCACTTGGCTACATCAGTGATCAGGACGGTAAGAGTAATAGCGAACAAACCACCAAGAAATCGTATTTTCAGCAGGGCGCACTCTATTTTTCAAGTCTTGATGATCCTGAATATTTGGTTGCAGAAAAAAATACTCAATAAGAAAAGGCTACGAATTCTTCAAAATTGCGGTGCACCTCGAGGCCGATGTCTGCTGTTTAATCGTAGGTCAGTTTTTAACACCAAAAATAACGCAAAAGACACGTTCGAACTGTCTAACCGCACAAGGTGAAAGCGTGTTCTTTTGTCTCCCTGTTTTTGGGACTTCCGTTTTTTCGCGGAAGTTACCCTTTTCTTAGCTTGGTTATGTCTACAGTTAAGTCCCCCAAATAAGTCTCTCTCTCTCTCTCTCTCTCTCTCTCTCTCTCTCTCTCTCTCTCTCTCTCTCTCTCTCTCTCTCTCTCTCTCTCTCTCTCAGAGAGACATGAGTGAAGTCAAGTGTGACAGAGACTGGATTTTGTGTTGATGCATTACTGTCCGTTTTCAAACGTTTTGCTGTTGTAAATGCCTGTTTTCACTGTCGTCATGTCGACTGTCATTACGATGATGATGATTATTTTTATGATTAGTATTATTATGATTATTATTCATGAAGCATGTAATTTTGAAACTTTGTACACCCCGAATTGAAATGGGCCCAAGGCCTAATCAATAAACCATCCAGACTCCAGACTCTCTCTCTCTCTCTCTCTCTCTCTCTCTCTCTCTCTCTCTCTCTCTCTCTCTCTCTTTCTATCTCTCTCTCTCTCTCTCTCTCTCTCTCTCTCTCTCTCTCTCGTCATCTTCATTTCTGCTCCTTACGACAACAGCAACAGCAGCATTTCTTGAGGCCCGCCATCCTTGGGCGGATTCTGGCGACGGGCGAACGCGAGGAACACCTGCTCTAAGGTCGTCATGTGCACCGTGTAGTCTTGCACGTGCTGCTCGCGCTTAGCTCGCTCCATCAGCGTGAACACGTCTGCCAGATGCACGTTCGGGTCAGGCACCTGTACGACAAGACAGACAGATGTAGTTTTTCAGATTTGAGATAATAACGTTAATTTTATTTTATTCTTTTTGATGCATTAGTGAACAAGGAACTCATGCTTGCATTAAAAATTGCAAGCGACATTGTTTGTATACGAAAGTAGAATAAATAAAGTAAAGCCAACATTGGACATGTTCTTTAAGGAACTGTCCTACATATATAGCGTTGATAAACATATTCACTATAGAGAAATGAGTCATGGTAAATCTATGCTGAAGTGGGTATCATATCACACCCTTGTTAAGCAGTAGCTGTCATAATTGCCTGTCTATTGTATTGAACATGTCTTTTTCCGTCTTATGCATTATACCATATTATGTTCTGTGCGTTACATGACAAAATGTAAACCAACTGCCCGAATAAAACATTTTGAAGAAAAACAACAACATTCACCTGAAGATGAACATATCCATGGTGAGCTTCGAACACTACAGCAGAGGGGAAGGAACTCTGGACGAAGGAGATGAACTCTTGCTGGACGTTGTCGGAGTTGTCGCCCGTCTCCTCGTTGTCCGAGGTGTCCATCTTGGCCACCAGGGTGTAGCCCTGTCCGAACTTGTTCTTGAGGTGCTGGGGGCTGCCCAGACACAGCATGCTGCCGTTGACCATGATGGCGATCCGCGTGCACAGCGCGTCACACTCCTCCATGCTGCGTGGGAATAGTCAACAATGTTATGTTTAACTCTTGTCCCTTGTACACCCTGCCCCCCAACCTCCCTCACCCCCCGACCTGTTATCTTTACATTTTTACTTTTTGTAAATAAATGCCTTTTTTATACAAAGCCGTGTTTCTCCGCCTCGCATGTATGTGTGTGTGTGTGTGTGTGTGTGTGTGTGTGTGTGTGTGTGTGTGTGTATGTGTGTGTGTGTGTGTGTGTGTGTGTGTGTGTGCGTGCGTGCGTGCGTTTGTATATGAGAGAGAGAGAGAGAGTGCGTGTATGAGAGAGAGAGTGCATGTATGAGAGAGAGTGTATGAGAGAGGGTGTGTGTGCGTGTCACAGTGTTTCGTTAGCACACTCACCTGTGAGAAGTAAAAAGCAGCGTTCTACCGCTGGCCCTGACCTGTGACAGGACGTTCCACAGGTGACGCCTGGCAGCGGGGTCCATACCTGACGAGGGCTCGTCCAACAGGATGAAGGCTGGGTCCCCGACCAGGGAGATGGCCGTGCTCAGTTTGCGCTTGGTGCCCCCGCTGGCAGAAAGAAAAGCAACCCAACCAAAGTCGCATAAAGCGATGTACAAACATTCAGTCAACCGTCAGCTTAAACATCAAAACTGGATTTAAAAATCAAGAACTGTAGGTTATCGGTACCTTGAATTAAAGACAAAACAAAACGTCACATTTACAGTGCGTCGACCCAGTAGTCGTTTTAATTAGACAGATAGACACTTATGACGTAAACAATGAACTTCTCTCAAAATCGTCGATGATCATTTTATTCCTAAGTTGATTGACAAATACGTCCGCCACAGCAACGCCTCAATTTTGTTTTACTGACGGATATAACGTAATCAAAAACATTTATTAAAACAAAGGGGTGGGAGGGGGGGGGGGGGCGTGTGGGATATCATCTGGAAGATTTCACATGCAAAGTTTCACGAAGATCTTTGGTATAGTTTCTGGCAATCGAACGCACCCATTTCAAACTATTGACTGCAGTCTAAGATTGAAGAAGAAAAAATCAAAAGCTCTGATTTTCATAATCAGCAATCCAAAACCAAACAGACTGCCAATGTTCCAACATTCAGATTGTTGTTATAAATATAACGTTCCAACATTCAGATTGTTGTTATAAATATAACGTTCCAAAATTCAGATTGTTGTTATAAATATAACGTTCCAACATTCAGATTGTTGTTATAAATATAACGTTCCAACATTCAGATTGTTGTTATAAATATAATGTTCCAACATTCAGATTGTTGTTATAAATATAACGTTCCAACATTCAGATTGTTGTTATAAATATAACGTTCCAAAATTCAGATTGTTGTTATAAATATAACGTTCCAACAACATACCTTTCTTGGTTTTTACATTTAGTCAAGTTTTGACTAAATGTTTTAACGTAGAGGGGGGAATCGAGACGAGGGTCGTGGTGTATGTGTGTATACATGTGTGCACGGTATGTGTGTCTGTGTGTGTGTGTGTGTGTGTGTGTGTGTAGAGCGATTCAGAGAAAACTACTGAACCGATCTTCATGAAACTTGACATGAGAGATCCTGAGTATGGTATCTCCAGACATTTCTTTTCATTTTTTTGATAAATTTTTTTGATGACGTTATATCCGGCGTTTTGTAAAAGTTGAGGCTGCACTGTCACACTCTCAGTTTTCAACCAAATTGATTGAAATTTTGGCCAAGTAATCTTCGACAAAGCCCGGACTTTGGTATTGTATTTCAGCTTGGAGGCTTAAAAACTAATTAATGAGTTTGCTAATTAAAGTTGTCATTAAAATCGATTTTTCGCAAACAGATTTAAAATTGATTGCATCGTATTCTTCATCAAATTCTGAATCTAAAAATATAATACATATGTCATGTTTACTCATAAAATGTGATCACAATTAACGAAAGTATATTAATTAGTACAACGATTAAAAATAATTTTAAGAAATCGATCCAAAAATGATTTTGTCTTATTCTTTATCATTTCCTGATTCCAAAAACATAACATAGATATGATATGTTGTATTCAAAACAAGCGCAGAAAGTTAACAAGAATACAGAAAAGCGCGCTTTCCTGCTTTATAGCACAATACGCTACCGCGCTATTCTGGCGTGTTAATTTCACTGCGTTTTGCACGTGGAAGGTGAGCGATTTCCTTCTCGCGGGGATTGACGAAGCTGTACTGTCTTTGTGAAAAACTACAGTGCGTTCAGTTTCATTCCGTGAGTTCGACAGCTTGACTAAATGTAGTAATTTCGCCTTACGCGACTTGTTTATTCTGATTTTGATAGTCATTTCTGTCCACCTACCTATAAGCTGAACTCAGTTTATCAGCGTGCGAGTGAAGCAAGAGAATGTCGATCAGACTGTTGACCACGTCGTCAATGTTCTCGCTGGGCACGCCTCTCAGTCTGGCGTACATGGTCAGTGTCTCTCGACCGGTCAATTGATCGTGTAAGGCGTCGAACTGCGGGCAGTAACCGAGGTTGGACTGCACCTGCAAACAATAGAAATAATTGATCGTGTAAGGCATCGAACTGGTGGCAGTAACCAAGGTTAGAATTCACCTGCAAACAATAGAAATATTTGATCGTGTAAGGCGTCGAACTGCGGGCAGTAACCAAGGTTGGACGGCACCTACAAACAATAGAAAAAAAGCACCAAACATAAGAAAAGAGCACCAAACAATAGACAAAATAAACAAAACAATAGAAAAAAGCACCAAACAATAGAAAAACGCACCGAACAATCGAAAAAAGCACCAAATAATATAAAAAAAATGCACCAAACAATAGATAAAAGCACCAAATAATAGAAAAATGCACCAAACAATATAAAAAAAGCACCAAACAATCGAAAAAAGCACCAAACAATATTAAAAAAATGCACCAAACAATATAAAAAAGCACAAAACAATAGAAACATGCACCAAACAATCGGAAAAAAGCATTAAACATTATAAATAATACACCAAACAATCGAAAAAAAGCACCAAACAATAGAAAAATGCACTCACGAAATCGTGTCCGCCATCGTCCTTGCTTCTGTATTGTTTTCATTGGGATTCGCTTACATAAGCACTATGCCTGAGTGTGGTTCCTAAATGCCAGATATTGTATATGTCACGATAGTTAAATTGAATACAGTTTTGTTTAAACCTACATGTAACTGTGGTTATGACATTGTTTGGTTGACCAAGTTTAAAAACAGAATTGAAAATCCGATTTTAAATGGTTGATTATTATGTATAGTTTTGCTAATGTAAAGACACGGGGATAAGTGAACGAATTTTAACAACCTCACCTGATTTAAGGAAAAACCCACCAGTGTATGTCTTCAGTCTAAGCATGATATTATGTTTCTTAATGGAGTCAAGTATTAATTGCGAAATGACACCCCCCAACCCCCCCCCCCCCCCCCCCCCCCCCGCACACATTGACACATATACACATTCGGCGTCTTACTATACGTACCTGGGCTCGTCGTATCTCTACTTTCTAACACACATTTTTGTTATCAAAATAATGTGAGTAATCATCTTAACTTTTACACTTTCCGCTACTGAAAAATATCCAAATAGTACAACATGTTCTGTTTACAAAATGTTCTTACCTGTTTAATGTTGTTCTTGATGTCGTGTCCTTTGACGTACGCGTTGCCCGAGCTGGCCATGACCTGTCCAGTCAACATCTTAAAGGTGGTGGTCTTGCCCGCCCCGTTCTGACCCAGCAGGCCGAAGCACTCCTGTTGCTTGACCCCCACCGACATGTGATCCACCGCCACCAGGTCGCCGTAGTGTTTGTACAGGTTCACCATCAACAGGGAGTCTGTCTTACCTGAGACGCAAGACAAGACTTATTTCAACCATGCAGTACACTAGGAATGTTGATTGGCCGGAGTGCATTCAATACATTCCAACGTACTTTCTTTCTTTATTTGGTGTTTAACGTCGTTTTCAACCACGAAGGTTATATCGCGACGGGGAAAGGGGGGAGATGGGATAGAGCCACTTGTCAATTGTTTCTTGTTCACAAAAGCACCAATCAAAAACTTGCCCCAGGGGCCTGCAACGTAGTACAATATATTACCTTACTGGGAGAATGTAAGTTTCCAGCACAAAGGACATAACATTTCTTACATACTGCTTGACTAAAATCTTTACAAAAACCGACTATATTCTATACAAGAAACACTCAACAAGGGTAAAAGGAGAAACAGAATCCGTTAGTCGCCTCTTACGACATGCTGGGGAGCATCGGGTAAATTCTTCCCCCTAACCCGCAGGGGGTATTCCAACGTAACCTACTACATATTGCAAATTAAAATTGTGAGCGCTCACACACATACACAAATACGCAAGCACACACACACACACACACACACACACACACACACACACACACACACACACACACACACACACACACAAACACAAACACTCACAATTGATTAAATGTAGAAATAAAGAAGAAAACAAGTCGCGTAAGGCGAAATTACTACATTTAGTCAAACTGTGGAACTCACAGAATGAAACTGAACGTACTGCATTTTTTCACAATGACCGTAGTCCGCCGCTCGTGCAAAAGGCAGTGAAATTAACGAGCCTGTTTAGCGCGGTAGTGGTTTCGCTGTGCTGCATAGCACGCTTTTTTGTACCTTTCTTCGTTTTAACTTTCTGAGCGTGTTTTTAATCCAAATATATCATATCTATATGTTTTTGGAATCATGAACCGACAAGGAATAAGATGAACTAGCTTTTAAATCGATTTCGGAAATTTTGTTTTAATCATAATTTTTATATTTTAAATTTTCAGAGCTTGTTTTTAATCCGAATATAACATATTTATATGGTTTTGGAATCAGAAAAAGATGAAGAATAAGATGAACGTAATTTTGGATCATTTTATAAAAAAAATAATTTTAATTACAATTTTCAGATTTTTAATGACCAAAGTCATCAATTAATTTTTAAGCCTCCAAGCTGAAATGCAATACCAAAGTCCGGCCTTCGTCGAAGATTGCTGGGCCAAAATTTCAATCAATTTGATTGAAAATGAGGGTGTGACAGTGCCGCCTCAACTTTTACAAAAAGCCGGATATGACGTCATCAAAGACATTTATTGAACAAATGAAAAAAAATCCGGGGATTTCATACCCAGGAACTCTCATGTAAAATTTCATAAAGATCGGTCCAGAGTAGTTTACTCTGAATCGCTCTACACACACACACACGCACAGACAGACAGACATATACACACACACACATACACCACGACCCTCGTCTCGATTCCCCCTCTATGTTAAAACATTTAGCCAAAACTTGATTAAATGTAAAAACCACTTACACAGCTCATCGGTAGCCGTTGAGTTGATACGCCTCCTTTCCTCGGCCACATCGCTGTCTTCCGTCACTGTTCCGTTCAACGTGGACAGCTGCATGTTCCTGTTATGTTGGTCCGAGTCGCTCGTGTCACGCTTGCCGCGACATAAGTAGACCAGACGCTGTGGCACGTGAAATTCGATGAGCAAGGTCAAGGCCATGAAACCAAAGCCTTGCAGAGCCATGAAGAACACGGAGCGACCGATGCCAGGGGACTCAAAATTTAAATAATTGTCGCTGAAGTCGAAACAGGTAGAGCCCGGACCGCACCCTTGGCCTGCGTGCGAAGTGTAAACATTACGGATGTTTTTTTGAACTCAGTTTTTAATCAAACTAGTCGGTTGGTTGAATGAAAAAAAACAAGAAAGGTAATTTGTTGGAACGTTTAATTTGACACAACAAAACGTCACGTTCACAGATATATCGACCCAGCTGTATTTTCATTGCACAGGAAAACAATAATAATATCTGTGAACGTAACGTTTTGAATTGTCAAATGAACCGTTCCAACAACTTAATTTTCTTGTCTTTTTATTCTGAAATATGGAACGTTGGCAGTCAATTTGTTTTTGGATTTTGAGTTTGTTGGTTGTTTATCATTGTTTATCATCTCTTCAACAGTTCTCGCTATTCAAGACCGATGCATGTTATTCAAACCACACTTAGTTATCGTTGCAAAATGATACAACAAGAAATAAGGGCTAAACTTTAGCAACATATTTTTTGAAGGTTGCCCAAACAAGTTTCAAAAGTAATGCAAATATTTATGTAACCGTTTCATCGCTATGCTAAATTTGCGTGGAATTTCGCAAACAGAAAATCAGATAAGAAAGCGCCCCTATTACCGCAAAGTGTATGGGAAATATCCATCAAAGTTAAAAGTGGTAAAGAATGTTGAAAAGCTAAAAATTACAGCAACTGGGTGACCTCTCGTAATGATTTTGAAATATTCTGCTCCCTTTCCCGAGTCTGCTTTCTATATTTTGTGTCTGACTTTCAACCCATTTCTTTGTCAAATATAGCACCCCAAAAAATAAATGAAACATACGGATGAATCGGTGTGGTTTTTTTTTTATAGAAAAAGCCACACACACACACAAAATAAAAGAAAAACAAAACATTCCCCCAAAACCGGACAGAACTTTCCAAGGACAAATGATACATAACAAAAACAAAATTACTAAAACAAAAACAACCGGGAAATGTCACGCGGTTAAGTGTAGGTCCAGCTTAATGCTATACGATACCGATACATGCACAGCCTGGCGGTGACATTGCGAATAAGAGTCTATTGCTGATAATTATGACGAAGTCACCGAGACAATTTCTATTGTCAATTAATCGGGAGACATGCAGGAAAAGTGACAGAATGTTACAGAATGTTATTTATGTGATGCCATAGTTAGCGTTATGACGTCTTCTTAAACCGTGTTTCACTTTTGATGTAAGAAATCATTTTCACTTCGGAAGAGAGCGAAAAGCGTACATAAGACAAGTCTTGGATTATTTATTCGTTGTCGTTTCTTATTAATTGTCTTTGCTAACCACACCAGTACATTAATACAAACACTAAAGAAACCTTCACCTATTCCTTTGCAGCAGGGACCAGGCATAACATGACAAGACTCCGGGTACTTGAGTTTGGTACAGAAATCCAAGAGATTGTAGTTGGTGTTCATGTCCATGAAGCTGATGCCAAAACAGTGGTTTGGGGACAGCACCAGGAACACCCAGCTGATGTAGTCAGCAACGTCTTTTTCGTCACCTCCCAGTGACGTCATGATAGTGACAACCATGGTGGTCACGGTGCCTGCAACACACGCATTAATTCTTTTCACTTTTGTCAATGTCATTACTTAATAGACGATGGTCGCAAATAACTCTTGCAGGATTTTCAGCGGACTGGTAGAGTAAGAGCCGCTTTGACTTGGATACGCTTTTCAAAACGAGCCGGATCCGGCATGTTCCACGCTTCCGAACGGCATTATCCTGCGATCGAGACGAACACCTGCCGTAGCTCTGATGTGCACGTTACACAATACAATACCCTTTTCTTTCGAAAATCAGCGTTCACGAGTTCCTCGGAGTTCACGATTTGTTGTGGAAATGATCGCAGGCCCGCACTGATCGCCCAAAACGTGTTTTGATTGAGGTCAAATGGGTTTGACTTGAGGTCACGTGAGTTTAGGAAAACGCATGCCTTAATGAACACTTCCACTAATCAGCAATTAAGCCATCGGCGGCGAAGTGTGGCGACGATGTGCATATTCTCAAAAGAAAAGGGCATCTTATCCCATGACCTGCCTCTTTGTCTCTGTTAGCTGTAGAGGTGATTATTCTGGATTACCCATCACAACCGAGTCTCGATCTCACCTGTCATTGGTCATTGTCTTTGATTTCAGAGTACATTTGAATAATTTAGAGGTCATCTACATATTTATCGTTAACTCGGGGACTATTTTTTTTCAGCAAAACGATTGAGATATTCTGCGGTATAAAAGTCGAACTGACGTATGGCTAACGATCTACAAACATTATCATTGAAGAAATAAAGAAAACAACAAAGAATGTACATAATCTGTTTGGGTGAATAGAGCTGAGTGAAGATTATGAGTTGTCCGACGCTGTGAGACTGAGAGAGAGAGACAGAGAGCACAGCGACAGAGACACACAGTGATTCAAAGGCGCACAACTCTGGTAAAGTTGTCGTAACGAGGTACGCTTCATGGGCAACCGCTTAGATCAATCCCGAGAACATCCTGATTCAAAATCTTGAGCGACAAAATAAAACTTACACTAAAACAGTATGCTTATAGTTTTGTTCATTTGTTATCGCTTTTAGAGCATTGATTGCTAAATATGGTTCAATAGAACAAGGCTGTCTCATCAGTCGTCTGCTACAGATCTGTCGTCTGCAGCAGGATCTGTCGTTTGCTATACATGTAGTATATTCGGCTCAAGTTGACCAGCATGGAAATTGCCATTTTCAAAGTTGGTGATACTGTTAGAATAAAAGGTGGCGAAGAAGGTCGGATCTTGGACATACAGAGACCACTAGGCTACATGCGTTGCCGCATACAAACAACTTGACTCGCCAGTGGTGCGCCGTTTTCCCCCAGACAGATACCTAATGGCCTAAAACAACGACAGACATCAAAGTTAGGCTCACCTAAATCAGTAAGTGACGATTGAAGAAGTAGGTAATCCAAATTTGAACACTGAAGCACAAAGGCTCGAATAAGCACAGACTCAGCAATCATCTTCATCGCTTGTAAAATCAGACACGCGGTCTTTCGAATCCTGAACTCAGGTCAAAAATGAGTTACTTCCCTTCGGGTATCATTTTCTCCCGTCGCTAGCTGTGAAGCGAAGATTATCAGAATGCGGTCTTTCGCAGTTTTGACGAATGCCAGCTCGGGTAACCGACTGAAACAGGCCGGTAACTGCACAGTATCAAATGCATTCAACGGCACAATCCTGGAAACGAAAAGACAAAAGTGGACTAGTTTCGCACATGAGTATCATGACACGGTGGCAGAAGGTTTGATGAGCAGTAAACAGGCACTCGCAGAGTTTGTGTCAAAAAGTTCGTTTTTTTATGAAAACGTCGGAGTAATGGGATAAAAAGCTTACACACCTCGTCCTGAATATCGTGAATATTTTCCCTCGGGTCGATTTACAGGTATTACCTCGCCAGAGGCTCGGTAATACCTGAAAATCGACACTAGGGAAAATATGCACGATATTCAGAACTCGGAGTGTGTAACCTATATATATATTGAGCGCAATAGTGCCAAATTTATACTATAATTAAACTTAAACTGAAAACAAATAGTGACATAACGCATATTTAAGGCATAACACATAAGACAACTTTATTGCATCCCCTTAGAGAAACATGTACGTGGCAGTGAAGATACAATCCCAAAAAGCAACAATTAAGGCATGCTATGCACATAAAAAGCATTATCTCGTAATAATACGATTTTCTATTTTGCTATTCGATTAAAGAACTTTATATAGAAGTTCTTTAATCGAATAGCAAAATAGAAAATCGTATTATTACGAGATATATATTAGTATTTCTAATCGTGACTTAAAGGCACAGTAAGCCTCCCGTAAACCATTACAGATACTGTTCGGCTTTTACACACAGTACAAACACCCTTTCAATAAAACACTCACCGCTTGAGAAAATCCTAGGTGCCCTCCGTAAAGAGCGAGCAATTTTCAAAGTGTGACAGGGGAGGCTACCGCTCCTTTCACAGCAGACTCTGCACCCGAGTTAGCATGATATGTTCAGGTAATGGCATAATATGACCACTGAACATGTTTGTGCTGTTCCCATTCTGCGAACTTGGGATGGACAGTGGTCCCCCGGTTCGGAACTTCGGGACGAAGTTCATTCAGACGGGGGCGATTGTGACAGGGGAGGCTACCGCTCCTTTCACAGCAGACTCTGCACCCGAGTTGTTGGCCTTTAAAGTCAACACCGGTGTATTGTAGAATTCTGTTTGTGATTGGGTCTGGTGGTTTCCGATTGTCTGTATGTTCATGGAAACCTTCGGGTTTGCATAACAGTTTTTATAGGGCTAAGAAATTAGCCCTAACATTTTCAATCCTGTTTGATTGCACTTCGCTTCCCGAGGTGATCGTAGTGTTTCGGCACTCGGTTACAAAAGAATTTATTTTTGCGTGGTTTATCTTACCCTTGAGCCATCGTGAACTCGTGTGATCCAGTTTCCCTTTTCACAATGTTGTCGTCAATTTGTAATTTGCTGTGAGCTTATCTGCAATAGCACGTTAGTATGTACCTCTGACTATGCACGAAACAAACGGTTGTGGTTCACAAGAACTCTAGCGATGGCTTTTGACTGTTCAGAGGAACTGGCGACAGGCATAAACCGTCGTCTGCTACGAGAACCACGACCTTACGTGACCCTGCTTCCGGGCTTTTCTTTTTTCAAACTTTCAAAACTTCGAATTGTATTGATCTTGTCTTGATGAAAAAAGAATTCTTTTATGATTTAAGAATGGTTGTGTAACAAGCTGTCAATTTATTATTTAGCTTTTAAAAGTTTGGTCTAGCGCCCAAACGCACTACGGTCCGATTGTGTGAGGAAACAATCCGCAAAATTAATTCTTTGAAAATCGCTCGCTCTTTACGTAGGGCATCTAAAATGTTCCCGTTTGGTGAGCGTTCAAATGGAAGGGTGTTTGTACTGTGTGTAAAAGCCTGACAGTATCTGTGATGGTTTACGGGAGGCTTACTGTGCCTTTAATACCACATATAATGTGAAGTCGGTAGTACAAGAAAGCAAAGCGATGACAACTACAAGCGTAAATTTAAACTAAAAATAGACATGTTTGTGAATGTTTCATTTTATCTATGAGTAAGCGTTCCATGAAGGCTGATATCAATAATTGGGCGAAGTCGACTTCACAAAGCCTTCTTCGCGAAGCTCGAGCCGTTCTACGAAGCATTCGCACTGAAGTCTTCGCGAAATCGATTTCGAGCTCAATAATATTTAGGAAGGCCTTAAACAAAGCATTCAAATGTTTTATTCCATGTGGACAACAACAAGAACACAATGACAACTAGAGATATTTTTTTTTAATGTATTGTCCTAATGTATCATCACTTGACTCTTTTACGAGTTTTAGCTTAAATAATTAGCATAATGAATGTGTAGTGATGTTAAATGTTATCATTGTTGCTGTGGGTACCAGGAATTTGACTGCTTTACGTTCTTACGTGTTATGTTGTATGTTGTCTGATGCTGTAATATACGAGTATGTATACACCATACCTGAATTTCTCTTTTTGAGATAATAAAGTGTTCTATGTCTATGTTTAACTTACCGCTGAGAACATTGTAGTTGTATACACCACACCTGCATTTATCTTTTTGAGATAATTAAGTGTTCTATGTCTTTGATTAACTTACCGCTGAGAACGTTGTAGATAATGATGAGGATGGTGATATATATGTATACACCACACCTGAATTTCTCTTTTTTAGATAAGAAAGTTTTCTATGTCTATATTTAACTAACCGCTGAGAACATTGTAGATGATGGTGAAGACGAGGGCGGTGGGGGCCTGCGAGAAGAGGAAGGAGAAAAGATACATGAAGGGCAGCACGGCCCACCCGTACAGCATCAGCACCAGCAACACGATACCCAGACGACTGTCTCCCGTGTACGCCTCGGGGTTGTATCCCGCGAACACAATCACCAGAAACAGGCTTGGAATCTGCAGACAATCACACACAAAAACTTTGAATCTGCACACAATCACGAGAAAAAAGCTTGGAATCTGCACACAGGCACGAGAAACAGGCTTGGAATCTGCACACAATCGCGAGAAAAAGGCTTGGAATCTGCACACAATCACGAGCAAAAGGCTTGGATTCTGCACACAATCACCAGAAAAAGGCTTGGAATCTGCACACAATCACGAGAAAAAGGCTTGGATTCTGCACACAATACCAAGACAAAGGCTTGGAATCTGCACAAAATCACCAGAAAAAGGCTTCAAATCTGCACACAATTACGAGAAACAGGTTTGAAATCTGCACACAATCACGAGAAAAAGGCTTGGATTCTGCACACAATCACCAGAAAAAGGCTTGGAATCTTTTGTTTGTGTATGTGTGTGCTCTGCTGTCTTTTTGCTACTGGACATCGCCGTGAGCTCTGGCGAGAAGGGGCGATTCATAAGTGTTCATTGTCATATTTAGCACACGCTAACACCCATCACTCACCAGGTAGTTGCAGTAGTCCCAGGCAAAGTTGGCACCCCAGAAGACAATGGGTCCCACCCCGCTGACCTCCTGCAGGTGCTTGGCCCCCACCTGCCGTTCCTTGACCACCAGGTAAACGAAGCTGCTGACCAGAAAGGCCATGCCGAACGACACGATCATGCCGATGACAAAACCCTGCAGGCCAGAAGTAGCTGCAACAGGTAAAGATGAACAGGTGTGTTGAGATTAGGATGTGCGAGTCATGCCTGAAACCCTAAAGTACCTTTGTAGTAGCAGCGGACCAGAAACGCCATGACACGATAATCCCGATGAAATATGACAAAACCTTTCAGAGCGAAGGTAATGACAACATATATACATATATATATACAGATACAGATGCGTGTTAAGGTTAGGATGTGTGAGTCATATATCTATAACCCTAACGTAGCTTCATATTAGCAGCGGATCCAAAACGCCGTGCAAAGTAACACGATCATCTGGAATCGGATAAGAATAAGGATTCTGCGATGTTCTGCTCATGGACATTCGGGTCGCTTTGTCACTAAAGAAAGCGAGCTGCAATACAGATCATTTTTTACCCAACATTATTTTTTTATTTGTCCTGCATGAGCGTATTCATGTTTCCAAGCCCTGGGGATATTGAGCAACTTCCGTGGAAATAAGGACCGATGATCAGAACAGGGGTGTGTGAGACTATCTAATCACAACCCCTGAATTCCACCTCGTGTCTAACAGAATAGCAATATTTCGGAATAACTGCATGGCAGGTACAGTTTATCACGGACTTCAGTCTCTAACCTCGACTCTTGCATACCGGCTCCGGGTATTACAAGTGCCGCGTTAAGTACCCACCCCCCCCCCCCCACCCCTTCATTCAAGCTGTAATCATTACCCTGCGTTTCCTCGGCGCTGTCTTCCTGGTTCTTGGGAAAGAGGTCAAGGCCGGTAGAGATGCGATGATCAGGTCCAGCGAAGTGCCTGGCCACACCATCCAGCAGGTAGGACACTGAGGTGGGGAGAGCGTGGAACGGCTGACCGTTGTAGTAGGCCCTGGCCAGAAGGCTGTAGGCGTTGTCCGAGTCGAACTGGGCGCCTATGACGACCTTCTTGTTGTAGTTGTTGGTTCCAAGGTCCTCGGATCGCTTCAGAAAGTACCGACTCATGTTGGTCCAGTCAGAAACAAGGTTGATGTTTTCCAGGCTTTCGGTTTGTCCGATCTGAAAGGCGTAGGCTTTGGCTGCCGCGTCACTCGCTGTCCTAGGACTACGGGAGGAGACAATTTGTGAACAAATACAACAAAATAACAATTCAAATATAATCACCAGACACATGGGCATTTAAGAAAATTGACCGGTTTTGACTCTTAGGTTTTCGTCGCTCTCTGTCGTAGGACTGTGGTAAGAAGCCAATGTATGAACAATTACAACAGAATAACAATACTACTGTACTCAACAGAAGCATGGCCATTTAAATATGAATACGAACATGGACCGGTTTCGTCACTATAAGGACGTATTCAGCAAATAAAAGGAGAGATGACAGAAAGAGACTGCAGAAAATGAGTACAGACAAGGGACAGTCAGCACCACGCCTAATGTTCAACTAAAACAGAACACAGTATTATCAACACATATTTATGCGCATGGACACAGACCAAAATTATGAGCATTTAGTTATGCTTACTGACGAACCAAATGTATGATCAATTAGTTATGCGTATTGACACAGATCAAATTTATGAACAATTAGTTATGCTTACTGGCCAAATTAAATGAACAATAGGTTGTGCTTATTGCAATAGATCACGTTTATGAACAATTAGTTATGCTTATTGACAAAGATGAAATCTATGAACAAATAGTTGTGCTTATTGACGCGGATCAAATCTCTGAACAATTAGTTATGCTTATTGACACAGATCAAATTTATGAACAATTAGTTATGCTTACTGACACAGACCACAATTATGAAGTCATAAAAGTTTGCACAGTTTTGCAAATGAATGCACATACTGTTAAGATATAGTTATCGATTACTTCCTCTCGTGAACATTCTAATTCTGAGTGCATGTAACTGGCAAAGGTTGGTTGGTTGGTTATTATGCTTTATCGTTTTCTTCAGCTGATATTGCCATTCGATACCGATGCAAGTTTGTCTCTTTTCTCAGCTCAATTGGCAAACTCTATGCTTAAATGTAACTGGGAACAATATGAACAAATAGAATCCTTTTGTTTCTACATCATACTTACTTTGTGCCATCGAAGCACGGAACGAAATGGAATACTTTTGTTTCTAGTATCATACTTACTTTGATCCATTGGAGCACGGAACGAAATGGAATACTTTTGTTTCTACATCATACTTACTTTGTGCCATTGGAGCACGGAACAAAATGGAATACTTTTGTTTCTACATCATACTTACTTTGTTCCATTGGAGCATGGAACGAAATGAAATACTTTTGTTTCTACATCATACTTACTTTGTTCCATTGGAGCACGCAACGAAATGGAATACTTTTGTTTCTACATCATACTTACTTTGTTCCATTGGAGCACGCAACGAAATGGAATACTTTTGTTTCTACATCATACTTACTTTGTTCCATTGGAGCACGGAACGAAATGGAATACTTTTGTTTCTACATTATACTTACTTTGTTCCATTGGAGCACGCAACGAAATGGAATACTTTTGTTTCTACATCATACTTACTTTGTTCCATTGGAGCACGCAACGAAATGGAATACTTTTGTTTCTACATCATACTTACTTTGTTCCATTGGAGCACGCAACGAAATGGAATACTTTTGTTTCTACATCATACTTACTTTGTTCCATTGGAGCACGCAACGAAATGGAATACTTTTGTTTCTACATCATACTTACTTTGTTCCATTGGAGTACGGAACGAAATGGAATACTTTTGTTTCTACATCACACTTACTTTGTTCCATTGGAGCACGGAACGAAATGGAATACTTTTGTTTCTACATCATACTTACTTTGTTCCATTGGATCACGGAACGAAATAGAATACTTTTGTTTCTACATCATACTTACTTTGATCCATTGGAGCACGGAACGAAATGGAATACTTTTGTTTCTACATCATACTTACTTTGTGCCATTGGAGCACGGAACAAAATGGAATACTTTTGTTTCTACATCATACTTACTTTGTTCCATTGGAGCATGGAACGAAATGAAATACTTTTGTTTCTACATCATACTTACTTTGTTCCATTGGAGCACGCAACGAAATGGAATACTTTTGTTTCTACATCATACTTACTTTGTTCCATTGGAGCACGCAACGAAATGGAATACTTTTGTTCCTTAGATCATACTTACTTTGTTCCATTGGAGTACGGAACGTAGGTCCTTCCGAACGGACTGAGTGTGAAATTGAGCGGTTGGTTCTGTTCTTCAGGTGTAACAAAATCGACGGCCAGAGCAAAAACGCCGCAGGCAACAGGTAAGATCATCTGCAGCAGCGTGATGAGACGGTTGCGCCAGGTGTGCAGCATCTTCTTGATCACCATGGCACGGAAACGTGACAGCTGCAGGGACATCCCGGTCAGTTTGTTGAACCCGTGGTTAAAGGCTGTGGCGTGGATCAAGCGTGAGCAGAAAACAGTTACAGCGGTTTCTAGCAGGTAACGTTTTGGTTTGAACAATTTATTCAGAAAATCACAGATAACAATGCCGCAAACAATCAATGTAATAAATGGAGCACAACAAACAACGCTTATACACGTACACGTGCTGCTCTTATAGCTTAAAAAGCAATATATATCTGATTTGGTGGACGATAAGAGTATCGTTAGAAGGGAACGTTTTGTGGTAAGTGATGGGTGTGAACAGAAAACAGTTACAGCGATTTCTATCAAGACACGTGTTGTGGTAAGGGATGGTCGTGGGCAGAAAACAGTTAAAGCGATTGCTATCAAGGAACGTTTTGTGGTAAGTGATGGGTGTGAACAGAAAACAGTTACAGCGATTTCTATCAAGGAACGTTTTGTGGTAAGTGATGGGTGTGAACAGAAAACAGTTACAGCGATTTCTATCAAGACACGTGTTGTGGTAAGGGATGGTCGTGGGCAGAAAACAGTTAAAGCGATTGCTATCAAGGAACGTTTTGTGGTAAGTGATGGGTGTGAACAGAAAACAGTTACAGCGATTTCTATCAAGACACGTGTTGTGGTAAGGGATGGTCGTGGGCAGAAAACAGTTAAAGCGATTGCTATCAAGACACGTGTTGTGGTAAGGGATGGTCGTGGGCAGAAAACAGTTACAGCGATTTCTATCAAGACACGTGTTGTGGTAAGGGATGGTCGTGGGCAGAAAACAGTTACAGCGATTTCTATCAAGACACGTGTTGTGGTAAGGGATGGTCGTGGGCAGAAAACAGTTAAAGCGATTGCTATCAAGGAACGTTTTGTGGTAAGTGATGGGTGTGAACAGAAAACAGTTACAGCGATTTCTATCAAGACACGTGTTGTGGTAAGGGATGGTCGTGG
Organism: Littorina saxatilis; assembly: GCF_037325665.1. Classification (NCBI taxonomy): domain Eukaryota; kingdom Metazoa; phylum Mollusca; class Gastropoda; order Littorinimorpha; family Littorinidae; genus Littorina; species Littorina saxatilis. Next base: position 10,389,982 of record NC_090248.1, read on the forward strand.
GCAGAAAACAGTTACAGCGATTTCTATCAAGACACGTGTTGTGGTAAGGGATGGTCGTGGGCAGAAAACAGTTAAAGCGATTGCTATCAAGGAACGTTTTGTGGTAAGTGATGGGTGTGAACAGAAAACAGTTACAGCGATTTCTATCAAGACACGTGTTGTGGTAAGGGATGGTCGTGGGCAGAAAACAGTTAAAGCGATTGCTATCAAGGAACGTTTTGTGGTAAGTGATGGGTGTGAACAGAAAACAGTTACAGCGATTTCTATCAAGACACGTGTTGTGGTAAGGGATGGTCGTGGGCAGAAAACAGTTACAGCGATTTCTATCAAGACACGTGTTGTGGTAAGGGATGGTCGTGGGCAGAAAACAGTTAAAGCGATTGCTATCAAGGAACGTTTTGTGGTAAGTGATGGGTGTGAACAGAAAACAGTTACAGCGATTTCTATCAAGACACGTGTTGTGGTAAGGGATGGTCGTGGGCAGAAAACAGTTACAGCGATTTCTATCAAGACACGTTTTATGGTAAGCGATGGTCGTGGGCAGAAAACAGTTACAGCGATTTATATCAATGAACGTTTTGTTGTAAGTGATGGTCGTGGGCAGAAAAAAGAATTGCTCACTTGCAAAATGCCGGCGAGGTAATGCCGATGTTTAGATAAGTTCATTAGCTGTGTCATGTTGTCTGACTGTCTACTTAAAAGACCACTGGGTCGACGTTCTAGTAAATTTAACGTTTTGTTTTGTCAATAATTAAACGTTCCAAGAACCTACAATTCTTTTTTTTTTTATTCATTTAGAAACTATACATTAAAAACATGCGAACGCGATTGACCACAGAAATTGACATTGCTAATATTTTGCTAATATTTTTTCTGTGATGTTTCCAGAATGTGTTAAAACACATGTAACAAAAACAGAAAAATCTACTGAACTGATCCCTCTACTGTTGTCACACGTGTTTCAACACACTCTGAAAATATCACAGGCAAAATATTGGTGAAATCTGTTTTTTGTCAATCGGTGTCCGATGTCTTTAAAGGCATAGAAAGCTGATGAATATACACGCTAATTGCTTTACCCAGAGCTGGAGACAGACTAAATTAAGTTCCCTGCAAAATATTGTGGTCTAGGAGCCCTTAAATGTTGAGATATTTGAATTTTTATTTTGATCTAGATGGTCCTATTTATAGATTTGGCAACACATGTAACGTTGATGCAAGGGAGCTAACACCGCGGCTTTGTTGACATCCTCACTTTTTCAGAGGCTAGAACAAGCTGTAATGCATGTATTATGGTCCGCGCATGGTGACATATATCGTCATTATATGGTCTTATGGTGCGTTTGACATCGATTGTGGGCAAACTACACTTTGTAAACACGGGAGTGCGTTAGTATGCCTTTAAACAAACTTACACAGTATGTCAGTAGTTCCGTAACCAGAGTTGCCACCCATATTCAGGCTGACGTTCTCGCCTGTCACGGCGACACGGTTACCCTTGCGAGACTTGGGATCGTTTGTAAAGGCATGGTTTTCGTATCCGTTGCTGGCACCGGACTCTGCTGTTATTGATGCTCTCAAATGCTGTGTTTGTTCGTTGCTGTCTTCTTCGAGTGTAGCGCAGATTTCTCCAACCCTACAGAAACATAATTATTTAACAAAATCAGTCCAGGTCCACCTTTCTTGTATTTTTCCGTTTTTCGTGTTTTTCAGAACAAGAATAAGCGAAGAGATAGACAAACAACCGAAACATCGTGCTACAGACAAGCAACACAATAAAAGCCACAATTACGATAGAGGCGAATGTCCCTGAGGCAATTGAAGTTTAGCCACAAGTACCATATCGCACTGCCACCATTACCACCATCATCATCATCATCATCATCATCATCATCATCATCATCATCATCATCATCATCATCATCATTAAAAACAACAATAACTACAAGAACAACAAGATCAAAACAACAACAACAACAACAACAACAACAACAACAACAACAACAACAACAACAACAACAACAACAACAACAACAACAACATGTTGTAATCGATAAGTTGTATTTAATTCATTGTATGAGATATTGTTAATTGTTGTATTTAACTCATTGTATGAGATATTGTTAATTGTTGTTATTTATTTGAATAAAATTGTTGGGAAAAAAAACAAAAAAAACAAAAAAAAAAACAACAACATATCCACTAACTTCACACAAAGTTACGTACTAGATATTTATAGGAATCGCCGAAAGACATCTTCACACGTGCAAAATGAACACCCAACACCCAAAAACTAAACAACAGATGAACCGACATAACTAAAATAGAGAAAACACAACAATACCAATAACAATAACAACACTTTACTGTCCATTAAAAAGATATATCAAAACGAAAAATTTCCTTTGACGCACCCAGATTATAACTTGAACATTTTACATTTAATGACATCCGATACCGATCCATGCACAGTCTGGTGGTGACCTTGCGACACACCTCCTTCTGCTGATACATGAATGACAAAGTCGGGTCAACTTTATGTGCAGACCCAGAGACGGAAGCCATGTCCCACCCCCGTGTCATCACAATGACACGTAAAAAGACCTTGGTCATTCTGCCATAAGTGCAGGTGGCTGAATACACCTAAACACGCAGACACTTGGGTAGCGCGACTCCGTTGCTGCTAGCTTTCCACTGGGAGGAAGTGACCCGAATTTCCCAGCGATGGGACAATAAAGTAATGAAAATGAAAATGAAAAATGAAAAATGAAAAGTCATCGAGACAGATTTTTTTCTCAAAATCTTTGTCAGTTCCTGGGAGAAATGACAGAATGTTTGACGTGACGTCATGCTTCACATTATGAATTGTTCCGCTTATGACGTCAGATATGTCACTTTGGAATGCAGAGTCAAGAACAGAAGTCTTGGTTTGTTTAGGCGCTATCGATCGTCATTAACACCACTTACTTCAAGAAAACCTCTTCCATGGTGGTAGCGGTAGTCCCAAACCCTCCGATGCCCAGCTCCTCTTTGCGAGTCTCCAGCTGTCTGAAGAGGTCAGGGAACAGCGCCGCCTGGTCGTCAGGTAGCAAGTAAGACAACTCTGTATTAATCTCGCTCTCAAAGCGGGCAGCGGGGATGTGCTGTTGTATGACTGACGTCACTTTGTCCACGTGGCATGACGGGGTTTTGACCAGGACCAGATGATAGCCAGTTCCTGCGAGAAAGGTCAATGTGTGTAGTACAGTTGAACTTTTCTATAACGAGCATTCAAGTGACCAACCAAAAGTAGTCCTCATGGCCTTATCTATAGACGGGTGGTAGTTACTGAAAGGTGAATCCTAATTGCTGGTGACGCGGTAATGCACCCAAGCTTCGTCCATTAAATGGTTTATTTCTAAAAGTTAAAAGCATAATAAAAGCAATGCTAAAAACAATTATCCCAGCAAGAATCACCATGGAGTTTTGTTTTTTTAGAAAAACGGAGGATTAACGCAAAGCTAGCACAACACCCTATGCAATGAGTTGTGAAGTGGTCATCCAATTCCCCGTACATGAAATGGTTCTATGCTCAAGCCTAAAGCAAGGCAAAACTAGAAGCAAGGTTAAAGATAACGTCAAAGCAAATCTTACCATAGAGTTTCTTGAGAAACATGGAGGATCCACAGCACTGCACAACCCCCTCAGCCATGATGGCAATACGGTCACCCAGCAGGTCAGCCTCGTCCATAAAGTGGGTGGTCAGCAGCATGGTACGGCCGGCACGATGACGTTGCAATACTTCCCACGTCTGACGTCGTGATGCAGGGTCCATGCCTGACGTCGGCTCGTCGAGGATCACGACCTGCGACGTCAAGATAAAAACATGTCCGTTTTGTGTGTGTTTTTGCACACATGTGTGTATGTGTGTGTGTGTGTGTGTGTGTGTGTGGATGTGTGCGTGTGTGTGTGTGTGTGTGTGTGGATGTGTGCGTGTGTGTGTGTGTGTGTGTGTGCGTGTGTGTGGGTGTGTGTTTGTGTGTGTGATAGAGAGAGAGAGAGAGAGAGAGAGAGAGAGAGAGAGAGAGAGAGAGAGAGAGAGAGAGAGAGAGAGAAGGCGATAATTATGTCCTTCGCTGGGGGTATGCAGTGCCTTGGCATTGCACTTCTACTTAATTACAATACTCTAGCTTTAGACTAGCCGGGAATGTATAGACCAAAGACTCTTTCCTTTTGTTTAACAGAAGTTGGTGTTTCTTTTCTAAAAACCTTTTTGTTACGAGTTGTGAACATTGTGTTACGAACTATATAATTCTACTGGAAAAAGTAACACACATTGCAAACACTATTAAGTGTACTTTTACCATGTGTTCTACTTTTGCTGGTAGAATGATACAGTTGTTTTTTTTTCTACAGTTTTCACAACTGGTTACAAAAAGTAAGTTCAAAACTGGAACACTTCAGCTAACAGTTTGTTCTGTGTGTGTGTGTTGTTTTTACCTTGAGCAATTGGTGATGACCATGTCCGTGACTGTGTTGGGAATTGACATGGTAAACAATGTGTGCTACTTTTTCAAGGAGAATAATATATACCGATATAGTTTGTCACACAGTTTTCACAACTGGTTGCAAAAAGTGTGTTTAAATTTCACCAAGAAAGTTAAAAAAAAATATTCTAAAGCATAGCAAGAAAAAAAGAAAAAAAAGGAAAACTCCTTGGAAAATAATAAAACCTTGAACTTGTTTTCACACAATAGCATCACTTACCTTGGAGTCATTGATGAGAGCAATTCCGACTGACAACTTGCGCTTCTGTCCTCCTGACAGTGTTTGTGACTGCGCATGTCTCTTGAACTCCAACCCCACTTCCTTCAAGATCTTGTCAACTTCCCTTTTCACGCGTGACGCAGGGCAGCCCTTCAACTGTTGGAAAAAAAGAAAATTCAGAAATTTGCTTTGGAAAAAATGGGCAGTTTTTTTCGAGAGTGAACAATACAATTGGGAATTTGCATTACAATAAAAAGAAAACACAGCGGAAATCAGTTTTGATAAATTCTTCATCAATATGTCGGCAGCCTGTCGCTGACTTTTTCATTATGGTAATGACAAGTAAAGAATTAAGGCACGTGATATATAGTGTACTGCCATGATGGATATTTGCTTTATAACATCTAATTTGCCTTATTACATCTGGACGGATAGTGTTCTACATTGCGAGAAAAATTAACAAGCAAGAACACAGGAAAGAATAGAGGTGTACGCAAAAAATGTGAAGAGAAACGCGTTTTGGTTATCTTATGTACTGAAGAACCCGGTAAAGCTGTTCAGGACGAAGAGATTAGAAGCGTATGCAATCATGTGCTGACCCTTGCGAAGAAGTCCAGGTGCTCTTCAACGGTCATGGCATCGAAGAGAATGTTGTGTTGAGGGCAAAGGCCAAGGTTATGTCGAATGGTGTCCATGTCGTTGCGAATGTCAAGGCCGTTGATGATTGCCGTGCCGGACGAGGGTGGAAGGAATCCTGGACAATTAAACATGTCAAAGATTTAGTTTCTGTGCGAAATGTCGGCATGTACAAACAGTTCAAATTATAGATCTAATAGCAAGACCTTTGATTCAGCGATTGGCAATCTCTCGTTATAAACCTATTTGCAATTTCAATCAAAAATAACAAACAAACACAAAGACCAAATATGCACGTGGGAGTTACAGCCCACAAACGCAGACGTAGAAGTGTATACCTGTGAGCATGAACATGGTGGTTGTCTTCCCTGCACCGTTGTGTCCCAGCAAGACAGTGATCTGCCCTTCGTACATCTTCAGGGACACGTTGTTGACGGCCACCTTGTTCTTCCCGAATTCCTTATGTTACACAATCATGACAGATTGACTGACACCTTTGATATCAATTTGTTTTGTGTAGTTGTAATAAGTTACATGCAGCCAATTACAATGTGACCCACCCAAAAATGCAACCCGCATAAATGCTAATAACGTCTACATCGACTTGCTGAATTACTTCATATTTGGTGTACATTAACTTCAGTTGTATTCACCCTTTATTTTTTTCTTCTTCTGGCTGTCTGTCTGTCTGTCTGTCTGTCTGCCTGCCTGCCTGCCTATCAACTTGCAAACATGTCTGTCTGTCTGTCTGTCCGTCCATCTATCTGTCTCACTTTCTTTTTTTCGTTCTTTCTCCTTTCCTATCCTCGTTCTTTTTTTCTTTCTTTCTTTCTTCTTTCTTTCTTTCTTCTTTCTTTCTTTCTTTGTTTCTTTCCTACTTTCTGTCTCACTTCCTTCCTTCCTTTCTTTCTTTCCATCCTTCCTTCCTTCCTTCCTTCCTTCCTTCCTTGCTTTCTTTGCGCAGAGGGGGGCGATGCTTTACCACGTGCACCGGGAATGGGCTTTTTGGACGTAACGTGCATGGGAATGGGGAAATTCTCGTAGCGTGCACCGTGCACAGAGGTCCGGCGTGCACCGTGCATGGAGCTTTTTCGTAACGTGCACCGTGGATCACCGTGCATGGCACTTTTGGCCTCAACGTGCACGTGCACAGACCCCCCCCCCCCCCCCCCCCCCCCCATGGTGACCCTCTGCGCATCGCCAGACATACAAACGAGAACTGACCTTTCTCAGCTTGTCTACACTGATGCCAGCCTTCAGTCCCTGAGGCTCGCTTTCAAAGTGCTCGTCGTCTGTATTGAGACCAAGGCCGGTGTCCTTGTATTGAGGCGTTGGTCCGCACCAGTAGCTTTTCTGTTCAGAATGATAGCATACAAAGGGAAGTAAGCGCTCTAAATGCATTTAATTATTAAGTGTTTTGTACAGAAATGAAGAACCACAAAAAAACAAGAAGGGTCATTTATTGGAACGTTCAGTTATAGACAAAACGAAACATCCCCTAGAAGACGTCAACCTTGTGGACCTTAAAGTGGATGTACATACCACTAATTGTGACCCTCCACCACGGAATGAGTCGGATGTCATCTCGCGCGGGTGTGAGGGTCACCTTGTGCACAGGCTTATAACTCGAAAAGTGTTCGCTCTTTTCTAAAATGGGTTTTACCACTGGATAGAGCATACAAAACTCTTTAAGAAACTGCAAAAAATATAAAAATCCTGTGCATAGGTGATATGCGACTCATTCCGTGGTGGAGGGTCACATTTGTCCTCCATACATGAAAGAGACAACTGCACCCAGGATATAACTACATTGGAGTGTGCACGTTAAAGATCCCACGATTGACAAAAGGATCTTTCCTGGCAAAATTGCATAGGCATAGATAAAAAAAAAAGTCCACCAAATACCCGTGTGACTTGGAATAACAGGCCGTGAAAAGTAAATAGTCGCCGTAATGGCTTGCGATTTACTGGCCGATGTGAATGCGTGATATATTGTGTAAAAAATTCCGTCTCACACGGCAGAAATTAATATGTAAAGCTCTTAGAGAACGTCAAGCGCTATATAAATCTCCCATATAAATAGATAAAAAAATAACAAAACTAAGCACTCACACGTTATTGTATCATGTAAATGAGGTCGTGTCAAGCTGGTCTGATAGGGACCTTATGTTACACTGCTCATGACGCTTCGCTTTGCATTGAATTGGAGGGTCAAGATTAGACTATCTCATTGAGTGTTTTCTTTTCTTGGCTTACCGTAAAGGGAAAATAAAATGGTTTGGGTACACCAAACTCGCCGGGCCGGACGTTGTCCAGGTACCACGTGACGGTGAGGTGGATAGCCGAGTCTGCCAACAGCATAATGAGGACATCCAGAAAGCTGAAGTTGTCGTCTGGAGTGGCGGGTTCTGCTATTGTGCTCCAGCTAATTCCCTCCCCTGAAGTAAAATATTCGACACGAAAATGAAACAGTAATCAGGGGCGGACCCAGGGGGTTCCAGGAAACCTCCCCCTAGCCTAAAAAAATAATATATAATAATGTAAAAATAAAGACAAACTGATGGCTCAGATTGCACCAGATTGCTCCATTTTCCTTGATATTTATCAACATTTTCCTAGGAACCGGCCTTTGTATTCTAAGTGACGGTTTTGACAAGTAGTTTGGTAATTTGTCGGCTCAGATTGCACCAGATCGATCAATTGTCCTTGTTTTGATCCAAATTTGTCTTCTTAAATTTACTTTTTGGACGGTGTATGGGAAGTTTCTACAATACAATACAATACAATACAATAAACTTTATTAATCTCTAAAAGAGAAATTGCATTGCTGAGCTTTTGTGTCCGTAATAAAACATACATAAAACATTCAAAAATAAACATTTGTTCTTTGTCATTCATACATTCTTGTGTTCTTATACATTTCTTCAATTCCTACATCAATATTCTATCATAATTATGTACATACATTTATTCTCTTTTAACAGTCTGTCAGTCTAACCTTGACCCTCTGTCAGTCTCAGAGTGCTCCATTTTCAATGTTTTTATCAACAATCTTCCGGGGAGGGGGGGGGGGGGGGGCGGGGAAATAGCCCGTGTGCGCGCTCTCTCTCTCTCTCTCTCTCTCTCTCTCTCTCTCTCTCTCTCTCTCTCTCTCTCTCTCTCTCTCTCTCTCTCTCTCTCTCTCTCTCTCCTATATGACAATTTATTTTCAAATTTGTATCTGTATATACAGTTATAATGTATTAAGTTTGATGTGATAGTTCTTTGATTATATTGTTTTCTGTTCTTGTTGACCCTATATTAGGGCGAGGGTTGGATGTAAAAAAGCAATATTCTGGCTTATCTATTGCCCTCGATAATAAAGATGTTGTCTTGTCTTGTCTTGTCTTGTCTTGTCTCCCCTTCCCACCTCTCTCACTCTCTCCTTCTCTCTCATCCATACAGGAGTGGAGTTACTCACCCGTTCCGACGTAGAGTCCGATGACCTTCATCCCTAGAGCCATGGCGGAGTTGAAGAGCAGCCCCAGCGCCATCTTCTCGCTGTACGTCAGCGTCTCGTACCGTAGGTTGAGGAAGATGTAGGGAATGTACAGCCCGAAGTACACCAGACCGCCCACCACTGCAGCGATGTTGGCTGTACGGAATTAAGAGGGAAAAGGCAACAGATTTGGTTTCTTTCTTTAACTCTTACCAGCTCACTCCCTTGACCATCCTAAGATATCTTAGGATGACTCGTTACGGAAATTCCCATTCACTTTATTCTGCAGACAAGCCCTTTTTTATGCACTCAAAATAACATCACAAACAAAGTTTATTGATTAAATTATTAGTCTCACATTAATTAGGGAAAAATCCAAAAACAGATAAGGCAGTTAACGTACCAAGCTTCAGAACAAAACAAACAAGAATGGTAGGTTATCGGGACGCTACTTTATGCATATATGAACAAACAAAAAGTTACATTCACTGTATTTTGTACTTCGCAGAATTTCCGAAGCTGACTGCAGAAAGCTTCGGCCCTGAATGTTTGGTAAAAAAAAGACTTCACGAAGTCGACTTCGGGCTTAAATAGACATAATACGTAAAAATCTCGCCGCAAGAAATCGCAACGTGTATGTACAGAAATCCCAAAACAGATAGGCTGCTAACTTTCCAAAATTCAGAAACAAAAAACAAGAATTGTAGATTTTTGGAATCGACCGACAGACAGATAAACAGAAAAAACGGGCAGACACGGATAGACGAAAAGACAGACAAACCAACAGACAGACTGACTGACTGATGACAAACAGTTACAGACAGCTCGAAACAGTGTTTTAAAGCCGAACATCCGTCTCCAGGAGACAAAGCTTTCAATTAGTATAGGAGAAGGACTGGGTGGCCGAGTGGTAACGCACTTGCGCTCGGAAGCGAGAGGTTGCGAGTTCGACCCTGGGTCAGGGCGTTAGCAATTTTCTCCCTCCTTTCCTAACCTAGGTGGTGGGTTCAAGTGCTAGTCTTTCGGATGAGACGAAAACCCGAGGTCCCTTCGTGTACACTACATTGGGGTGTGCACGTTAAAGATCCCACGATTGACAAAAGGGTCTTTCCTGGCAAAATTGTATAGGCATAGATAAAAAAAAATGCCCACCAAAATACCCGTGTGACTTGGAATAATAGGCCGTGAAAAGTAGGATATGCGCCGAAATGGCTGCGATCTGCTGGTCGATGTGTATGCGTGATGTATTGTTTAACAAATGCCATCTCACACGGCATAAATAGATCCCTGCGCCTTGAGTCCGAGTCTGGAGATACGCGCGCGATATAAGACTTCATATAAGAAGGCCACCAAGATAAATTTAGACACCGGATGCATTACAGAAAGGAGATGCAGGAGAAAACAGAGCTTAATCTCTCGAGCCCATCCACCGACCTTTTTGGATCATGGCACTGATCATAAAGCAGTAGGTTACAATGGCCAATGCATAGACGAGCATGAACACGAAGAACAGTGTAACGTCGCCGTTTCCTATGGCAGGACCGTGGTCAGTGAAAGACACCCCCAGAAAGACCGTGTAGATTGCCATGGTGATGACCATGAAGATCATGCAGGTCAAGAACCAGGCCGCCCAGTGCGCTGAAGGCAGCAGTCCCATCAGCTTCATGGACTCCTGTAGCAAATAAGAAAAGTACCATCCCGTTGTCTACGTTGCAAGCGCGAAAACCAACCTTCGACAACGTCACATTTTACTCCTCAGTTTCAGGCAGTGTTTTTCGACTTGATTACAAAAAACGACCGTTGCGTAAAAATCGTTCATCTCACAAACTTTTTTGTTCAAACTTCTTTTTTACATTTAGTCAAGTTTTGACTAAATGTTTTAACGTAGAGGGGAGAATCGAGACGAGGGTCGTGGTGTATGTGCGCGCGCGCGTGTGTGTATGTGTGTGTGTGTGGGTGTATGTGTGTGTGTGTGTGTGTGTGTGTGCGTGCGTGTGTGCGTGCGTGTAGAGCGATTCAGACCAAACTACTGGACCGATCCTTATGAAATTTGACATGAGAGTTCCTGGGTATGATATCCCCGGACTTTTTTTTCCATTTTTTTGATAAATGTCTTTGATGACGTCATATCCGGCTTTTTGTGAAAGTTGAGGCGGCACTGTCACGCTCTCATTTTTCAATCAATCAATCAATGAGGCTTATATCGCGCATATTCCGTGGGTACAGTTCTAGGCGCTCTGCAGTGATGCCGTGTGAGATGAAATTTTATACGGCCAGTAGATTGCAGCCATTTCGGCGCATATTTACCTTTCACGGCCTATTATTCCAAGTCACACGGGTATAGGTAGACAATTATTAACTGTGCCTAAGCAATTTTTGCCAGGAAAGACCCTTTTGTCAATCGTGGGATCTTTAACGTGCACACCCAATGTAGTGTACACGGGGGGAGGGTTCGGACACCGAAGAGAGTCTGCACACAAAGTTGACTCTGTGAAATAAATTTCCGCCGAACCTGGGATCGAACTCACGCTGACAGCGGCCAACTGAATACAAATCCAGCGCGCTACCAACTGAGCTATATCCCCGCCCAAATTGGTTGAAATTTTGGTCAAGTAATGTTCGACGAAGCCCGGACTTCGGTATTGCATTTCAGCTTGGTGGCTTAAAAATTAATTAATGACTTTGGTCATTAAAAATCTGAAAATTGTAAAAAAAAATATTTTTTTTATAAAACGATCCAAATTTACGTTTATCTTATTTTCCATCATTTTCTGATTCCAAAAACATATAAATATGTTATATTTGGATTAAAAACAAGCTCTGAAAAATAAAAATATAAAAATTATTATCAAAATTAAATTGTCGAAATCAATTTAAAAACACTTTCATCTTATTCCTTGTCGGTTCCTGATTCCAAAAACATATAGATATGATATGTTTGGATTAAAAACACGCTCAGAAAGTTAAAACGAAGAAAGGTACAGAAAAGCGTGCAATCCTTCTCAGCGCAACTACTAAACCGCTCTTCTTGTCAATTTCACTGCCTTTGCCATGAGCATGAGCGGTGGACTGACGATGCTACGAGTATACGGTCTTACTGAAAAATTGCATTGCGTTCAGTTTCATTCTGTGAGTTCGACAGCTACTTGACTAAATGTTGTATTTTCGCCTTACGCGACTTGTTTTCCAGTTATTGTGGAATATTGCTCGTTGCAGTAATTTTTTAGGTTTTTATATTTAGTCAAGTTTTGACTAAATATTTTAACATCGAGGGGGAATCGAAACGAGGGTCGTGGTGTATGTGCGTGTGTGTGTGCGTGCGTGCGTGTGTGCGTGTGTGTGTGTGTGTGTGTGTAGAGCGATTCAGACTAAACTACTGGACCGATCTTTATGAAATTTGACATGAGAGTTTCTGGGTATGAAATCCCCATACGTTTTTTTCATTTTTTTTATAAATGTCTTTGATGACGTCATATCCGGCTTTTCGTGAAAGTTGAGGCGGCACTGTAACGCCCTCATTTTTCAACCAAATTGGTTGAAATTTTGGTCAAGTAATCTTCGACGAAGCCCGGGGTTCGGTATTGCATTTCAGCTTGGTGGCTTAAAAATTAATTAATGACTTTGGTCATTAAAAATCTGAAAATTGTAAAAAAAAATAAAAATTTATAAAACGATCCAAATTTACGTTTATCGTATTCTCCATCATTTGCTGATTCCAAAAACATATAAATATGTTATATTCGGATTAAAAACAAGTTCTGAAAATTAAATATATAAAAATTATTATCAAAATTAAATTGTCCAAATCAATTTAAAAACACTTTCATCTTATTCCTTGTCGGTTCCTGATTCAAAAAACATATAGATATGATATGTTTGGATTAAAAACACGCTCAGAAAGTTAAAACAAAGAGAGGTACAGAAAAGCGTGCTATCCTTCTTAGCGCAACTACTACCCCGCTCTTCTTGTCAGTTTCACTGCCTTTGCCATGAGCGGTGGACTGACGATGCTACGAGTATACGGTCTTGCTGAAAAATGGCAGCTACTTGACTAAATATTGTATTTTCGCCTTACGCGACTTGTTTTGTTTTGCATGCGCTTCAGTACTAATGCACAGAAATAGGGCACTCTCATTCTTGTTTGACGCACTGTTGCAAAATGAGCATGAACTACACTACACTACACTACACTACACTATTCTATACTAGTATACTTCACTAATCTAACAACACTACACTACACTACACTACACTACACTACACTACACTACACTACACTACACTACACTACACTACACTACACTACACTACACTACAACACAACACAGCACAGTTGGTAGAGCAATGGACTTGTGAACCTAGGGTCTCGGGTTCGAATCCGGGCCGGGACGGACACGGTTCAACTTTATGTGCAGACTCAGATAGTATCCATGTCCCACCCCCGTGTCACTGCTGTGGCACTTAAAAGACCTCGGTCATTCTGCCATAAGTGCAGGTGTATGATTACCCCTAAGCACGCACACACCTGGGTATAGAGCGCGACTCCTGTTGCTGTTAGCTTAATTCCCAACACTGGGATAATGATTCAAGTAAATTCTTCTTCTTATCATTATTATTATTATTATTCGTTCAAGGGCTGAAACTCCCACGATCTCTCATGTTTTTGCAGAAGTGGATTTGTACGTGTATGACCGTTTTTACCCCGCCAATCAGGCAGCATACGCCGATTTCGGGGGAATTAACGTGAATGAAATTAATAACAAACTTTGAACATCGTCTAATTTACCTTGAGTTTTCTCTCCTTCTCGTACACGATGCCCTTGGTGTATTGGATGACGGGCAGCATGAAGGACAGCATAATGAAGGCCGGGATCATCGTCATCAACACCTGCACCATGCCGTCGAACAGGTAAGGGGGATATGGCATACGGTTGGTCTGCCACCTCACGCTCACGTTCTGACCGCTCCATTCCTCCACCACAGCGCTGCCCACCAGCATCTGGAGCTTGACCACTTGACTGTAATCTGCGTGGACATGATGAATAGAATGAGATAAGTGAACGCATAAGATATATATTGGGCGCCCACCTGGAATTCTTTATTTGGCTTTTCTTTTTCTTGATTTTGTCTCTCAAAACTTGTTTTCCACTGAATATGAAAGATATCTAATGTAAAATTTTCGCCCATATATATAATGAGTAAACCTTAACGTCATGAGTGACTCAAGATGAAATGGTTTTAACAACAATTATAAACCTTTGAACACATTCACATTATTTCCCCCAATTCCCAATTCATATTTCCCCTAGTGAAAACTGGAATTCCCATCTCCACTGAAACTGGATTCCCGTTTGCACTAGGGCAAACTGAATTTCCAATCTTCACAAGCAAATATCCAGTGGAGATGAGAATTCTAGTTTGCCCTAGTGCAAACTGGAATTCCAATCTCCACTAGTGCGATTCGGAATCTCACTGGATTCTCATTTCCACTGTGACTTACATATTTACATTATAGGCCAGTCACTATAGCGAGAGGTTGTGTCTGAAACACGTGGAAAGGATTGGTTGGTGGGTTAGTATTGTTTATCGTCTCTTCACCAGGTAGTGCTATTCGAGCCCGATGCAAGTTTGTTCCCTTTGTCAGTTTCGTGGACAGGAAACACGTGGGCATTGCTGGACTCACTAGAAGCAAGGCTGTTCACTCGTTCACAATCCATACAAACCCGACATCATTATTTTCAGGATTCGACTATTCACCTCCAACTGAGGAGCAAACTGCAACACTGTCATCCTTGACTGAACACCCCCCCCCCCCCCGAAAAAAACCCACTTCTCACCAGGATCTAACTGGGACCTTGGCCCCATCTGAAAGTAGGGCAGAATGTCCCGTGTGTTCCATTGATCGTTGTACTCGCTGTTCTGACGGATGACAAGGTGAAGGTCGGGGCTCAAGGCCGCCCGACTGTGGTTGCTTCCTCTGAACACTACCGCCATCTTCATTTTCTCCGAGTTGATCTTGTAGTACGCCGTGAGGTCCGCCTCGGTTGCGAATGGTTTTAGTTCAGCTGTACCTGAAATGCCCAATTGAGGTTTAATTGATTGATTTTTGACCCTTTATAGACGATTTTCGGAAATCATTCCGTCGGGTTTGTATGGGTTGTGCAAAACCTCGTGCAAATAATCATTGGATAGGCCAATCACGAGCGAGGGGTGTTTCCACGTGTTACCGACAGACCCCTCGCTAGTGATTGGCCACTCAAATATTTGTACGAGGTTTTCCAAGAAAAGGTCACTCTCCCACATCCCATACAGACACGACGAAGTTATTATCAGAATTCGTCTCTCAGGCTGATTCAATTTTGCGATCTCGTCTGGTCTATCGTTATCTAAGACCAAGCTGCTTGTTGCAAACGGTATGGGAATGAATGCCCTTGTAACATTATAATAATTATAATATTGACGGCCTTATCACAAAGATTTACACTTAATCGCGCTTGCCCTGTATGTTCAGTTGTTTTTTGGTGGAAAGTTGCTTGTTTGTTACTAGCTAGGACAAGGACAACAACAACACAACAACAACAACAAAGACATTCTAATGATTTTGTGTGTCTCAATTATTAACCCCTCATTACCACTGCGTTTGTGTGTATCAATATGCAGTCAGTGACCCTTCTCCTGTGTTTGGACGGCATACATTAGAATGCAATGTTGTCTTCACATGGTAATTGTAAATCGTATGACGGCGATCACAGAAAAAAATCAAGTCGCGTGAAGCGATATAAAAACACTTAGTCAGTCGGTATCAAAAAGATCAACACCACAAACCAGTCATCGCCGAGACTAAAATTAAATAGTCTCGGCTAACCTTACCTGAAGACCGAGACGGTTCACGCTCGTCTCCACGAACCATGAGACCGTAGTACTTACTCAACCTATTTTCTTTCATTCTGAGCACATTTGTAGAGTAAACATGGCATATCTATATATTTTTGAATTCAGGAGAAGATGAGAAATACATTACAATCATCTTTACATTTTTTCAAGTTTTGACTTAATGTTTTAACATAGACGGGGAATCCAGACGAGGATTGGTGGTGTATGTGTGTGTGTGTGTGTGAGTGTGTGTGTGAGTGTGTGTGTATGCGTGCGTGTTTGCGTACGTACGTGCGTGTGTGTGTGCGTGCAAGCGTGTTAGTGTGCTTATGTGTGTGTGCATGTGTGTTTGTGAGTGTGTATGTGTGTGTGTGTGTGTGTGTGTGTGTGTGAGTGTGTGGGTGGGTGTACCCATGTTTCCACAGGTTTGGTTGCCTAAATCACCATAAGGCAACTATCCACACGTGGATGGCAACCTAAACTCTGGATGGCAACCTAATTGTGTGGATGCTCGCTTCATTTAACACCGTTAAATTGACTTTTTTGACGGAAAGAATGTCATAACAATGTTCAAAATGACATTCTTTCCGTCCCCTATAGGCGACGAAATAGGTCAAATTTTGTGCATTTTTTAGTGCAAAATTCTTCGATGCCGGAGCGAGTACTGCACCCAGTGCTGTTGTAGTGCAAGTGCACTAGAAAGGCACTACACCCAGTGCCGCCTCTTAGGTAACCATCCACACTTTAGGTACGTGTGTCTCTCTCTCTTCTTTCTCTCTCGCTCGCTCTCTCTCTCTCTCTCTCTGCGTGTGTGTGTGCGTGTGTGTGCGTGCTGGCGTGCGTGCGTACTTGTGTATGTGAGCGTGCGTGCGTGCTGGCGTGCGTGCGTACATGTGTGTGTGCGTGCGTGTAAAGACGTGTGTGTGTGTGTGTGTGCGTGTGTGTGTGTGTCTGTGTGTGTGTACGTGCGTGTGTGTGTGTGTGTATGTGTGTGTGGACGTGCGTGTGTGTGTGTGTGTGTGTGTGTATGTGTGCGTGTGTGTGAGTGCGTGCGTGTGTGCGTGTGTATAGAGCGATTCAGAGAAAACTTCTGGACCGATCTTCATGAAATTTCACATTAGAGTTCCTGTGTATGATATCCCCAATTTTCAATAAGATTTGTTTGATGTCGTCATATCCGGCTTTTTGTGAAAGTTGAGGCAGCACTGTCACGCCCTCATTTTTCAACCAATTTGATTAAAATGTTGGACAAGCAATTGTCGACGAAGTCCAGATTATGGGATTGAATTTCAGCTTGGCAGAGTACAAATTAGTTAATTAGTTTGCTCATTAAAGTTGTCATTAAAATGGAGTTTTCACTAACAGATTTAAAAATGATTGAATCGTATTTCTCAATTTATTTTTATTTTATTTTTTTATTCTCTTTTTGTACAGTTTTTTTTTTTTTTTTACATGTATATGCTGTACATTACAGGACATCACCTAACCGAAAGGACAGAATCATATAACAGAAAAGCACACTTGGACATTTACAACATACATGGGGTGGGAGGGTGGAAAGGGGAGGGGGGGATGTTCAGTGGTTTGGTGGTCGCATTATCAAAAGGTTTCAAGAACGAAAAAACCTAAGGGTTACATCAAAACGTGCATATACAGGCGCCAATCCTTGTAGAATTTATCTACTGTATTATTCACAACTGCGTTATACTTTTCACAAATAAATCTTTGCTTAAAGTTTCTACTAAATGTCTGAAAATGAGGGGTCTTTTTGTTCATTTTGGAAATATATACATGGTGTTTGGCACAGATTAATAACACATCAAAAGCTTTATCGGTGACTACATTGTTCGCCACTCCAAGAAGAACCAGTTCTTTAGACAGTTTTAAATTGTCGCAATGGGTGCAGTTCGCCTTTAGCCAATTTACAAATTCTATACAAAAAGTGTGCACTTTATCACACTCCCAAAACATATGTAAAAGGGTTTCTTTATTTCTACCACAAAATGTACACAATGACGTATCCACAATTTTTCGCAAAAATAGAAACCTTTCTGTGGACAAAATTCTGTACAATAATCGGTACTGGAACCATCTCAGACAAGTGTCTTTTGTTGTTTTAAAAACATGTTGAAAAATAGCCTTCTTATCTAACAAACAGTCTAAAGATTCAGACCATTTTTCGATACATTTTGGGACCGTAGCATGTTCAATCAGTTTTTTGTAAATAAGTTGTGTCTTACCTTTACAAATACATTTCCACACAATGGGCTCTGTCATAATAAAATGTTTATCAAATTCTAAGCCGATTTTTCTCTGATATTTCTTAACAGCCTGGATTACACCTTGATACAATACAAAATCGCCTCGCACATTTGGATATTTGATTTTAAACGCATTATAGGATAAGTATCCATTTTGTCCCAAAATATGACCAATCTGAGCTATTCCATTGTCGATCCAATTTTGAATGTACACTGTCTTTTTATCTCTCCGAATATTAACATTATAATGTAAACATTCTGATACAAAATCGTTAAAGGTTATAGGGTCACATTTTCCATGTAGTTTCTTATAATGTTTAAAAACATTGGTCCAAAACGGGTTTTCCATTCTCTGCATCAAAACATTTGCAAATTCCTCTCCTCTCATATTAATTGTTGTAACAGATGGACATGCTTTAAACAATAATCTTGATATTAATCCAGTAAGACCATCAACTCTTTTTAACCAAACAATTTTTAGAGATGACAGAAAACTTTTCACGTCAATCATCTTTAATCCTCCATCTTCATAGGGTTGGGTGACCGTAGTTCTTTTAATTTTATCTCTTTTTCCATCCCAAAGAAATTTGAAAAAAATATTATTTAACTCCATCATAAACTGTTCGTCTGGATCAGGTAAATTAGTAAACAAATGTGTCAATTTGGAAATAGCCAAGGTTTTTAGGACTGTTATTTTACCAAAAGGTGTCAGGTTCCTTCTGGTCCATGAATTCAGAAGTTTTTGAATTTCCTTTAACTTATTTCTATAGTTAAGAAAAACAACCTCGGATACATTCACCGAAAAAATAACGCCAAGTGCTTTAAAATTTCGTATTTCTCAATTTCTCCTGAATTCAAAAATATGTACATATGTTATGTTTCCTCTAAAAATGTGCTCAGAATTACAGAAAATAGGTTGAGTAAGTACTGCGTTCGCACGCTGCGCGCAGACGAGCGTGACCCGTCTCGGTCTTTAGGTGTGGTTAGTCGAGAATATCTTAATATAATCTCGGCGATGACTGTTTTTAGTGTTAATTTGTTACTTTGATGCCGTAAGCTTGACTATATGTTTTTATATCGTTTCACGCGACTGAAAATCTGCTCCTGAAAATTCGATTTTAATGACAACTTTAATGAGCAAACTAATTACTTGATTTGTATACTTCCAAGCTGAAATGCAATCCCGTAGTCCGGACTTAGTCGAAGATTGCTTGACAACAAACTTTCACAAAACGCCGGATACGACGTCATCAAAGACATCTATCGAACAAATGAAAAAAACGTTCGGGGATATCCATACCCAGGAACTCTCATGTGATGTTTCATGGAGATCAGTCCAGTAGCTTTCTCGGATTTGCGTTACACACACACACGCACGCACGCACGCACGCACGCACGCACGCACGCACGCACGCACACACACACACACACACACACACACACACACACACACACACACCCACCATGACCCTCGTCTCGATTCCCCGTCTATGTTAAAACATTTAGTTAAAACTTGACCAAATGTGGAAATAAATGAAATTAAAAATTAAAAAAGGAAAAACAAATGACTAACTAATAACAAAATAAAGTATATATTACCTGGTGTCATGTTGGCACAAGCTGTGTCATTCGGGTGTATACGGCTGGCCACTTTAGTCATAACAACGAAGAGACTGGAATGGTTGGGGGCAAAACCTAGCTCACATGTCATCAAATCCACTGTATAATTATTTGTTGGCGCTGTGAACCCATTGTGCATCTCAAAAATATCGTCTGGTGGGTAGTACACCGGGTCGTCGTGGAATTCTGGTTTGGCCAGAATTCGGATGAACATGAAATTCACGGCGAAAAACACCGGAAAGAAGATTTCGAACACAGACACGCATTTCTTTCGCCGCTGGAGCAAAAGGTTTTTCCACAGTAAAAGTTTCACTTGTCCGAAAAAGGCAGCCATTGTGTTACTAATGGAGGTGCGACGAGACTGATCAGTGTATTGCTGATTGAACACACTTGGTTAGTAGAGCCTGATGAGTTTAAATAGAGATGATAAGTGTACAGTGGTAGTGTTAGTGGTTGTGGTTATCGTTACTTTTTTCTGTGGTGACGTCAGCGGTTTTTGGTTCAAAGGTTAGGGGTCGGAGTTTACGTCTGCTTCCTTTGATCTGCTAACGAACTGAGGTTGATTCGACAGAAATAACGAGCCCTGAATTGTATGTGATAACTCAGCGAACGCTTGTTTATTCACACAATTCTGTATAACTAGTATGCTCTTGAACAACTTAATGCTGCAAATGTCAGTTTCATGTGTGATTTATTCCAGGTTTGATGCATGAAATTCTCAGGAAAAGAAACGGATCGGACAGAGTGAATCTGCCGACAGAGACAGATGCACGCAAACATCTTCCAAGGCATTCAACTTTCTGAAGATTCTGTACACGTTGAGTGTTCTGAATGCACCTATTCAAAACTTGAGTGGTTCAAATGTATCAAAGAAACATTACGATTTATTACAAACAACTTTGCAATAATCGGGGTTTTTTGTTCTTGTTTTCGTCTGCTCCGTGTAAGACTTTTCTTCTTTTTCCAGCTGAAGAGTCCAGACATGGGACGATACTCTTTCGAATTATTGCAACAGTTGTTTTCCCTCCCATCTAAACGCATAGGCCAAGACGCGTTGTCGGTTTCGTTATCGTAAGCGGAACGCGTATAATTCATAGATTATCTTTAAGTTAACCACTACCACTACCACTGTGCACTTAATCTCTCTATTATCTTCAACACAGAGTAGGTTAGTCGAGATTGAAGTATTAACAACTGTTTCGGTATAAAGTTGCTTAGTCGAGTTCATGACATAGTAACATAAGAAAGGGTTAGCCGAGACTTGCGTGTTTTACAACTGCTTCTGTATAGAATTGGTTAGTCGAGACTGGTGATTTCATGACATGTTCAACGTCAAGTGGATTAGTCGACATTTACTTATTAAACAACTGCTTCTGTAAATAATTGTTTAATCGAGACTGATGTGTTCATTAAATCTTCAACATAGAGCGGGTTAGTCGAATCTGAAGTATTTACAACTGCGTACTGTGCAGAGTTATTTAGCCGAGACTGATACATTCATGCAATCATCAACATAGAGTCGGTTAGTTAAGGCGGAAGTATTAACAACTGCTTCTGTAAACGTGTGTTAGTCGAGACTGATGTATTCATGACATCCACAAGTGAC
This sequence comes from Littorina saxatilis, assembly GCF_037325665.1. Lineage (NCBI taxonomy): Eukaryota > Metazoa > Mollusca > Gastropoda > Littorinimorpha > Littorinidae > Littorina > Littorina saxatilis. The sequence goes on from NC_090248.1 coordinate 10,411,202, forward strand.
ATCTTAATATTCAACAAGGGGTGGGTTAGTCGAGACTGATTCATTCATGAAATCTTCAACATAGAGTGGGTTAGTCGAGACTGATTCATTCATGACATCTTCAATATAGAGTGGGTTAGTCGAGACTAAAGTATTTACAACTGCTTCTGTATGCGTTCATTACATCCTATGTATATAAAGAGTGGGGGTAACTCGAGATCTACACTGATATTCCAATAACTGCTTCTGAACAATGTAGATTCGTCTAAACTGATGTATTGATTACTGGTTTTACTTAAGGATATTTCAATGACTACTCTGACAAAGGAAAAACTTTTTTTTTTTAATTGATTGAGTCAATCTGGTGCGTGAGTTCACTGCGAGGAAAAGTGATCACATTTCACTCTCACAAAAACTACAACAATAAAGAAACAAGAGGCGCCGACGGAAACTTCACAAAACCGCTTCCATTTCCTTGTTGAGTTTCAACCCGACATTGTACGAACGGTAAACGCCTGTGAAGAAGACAGATTAATGCATTTTATTCCACTCTGCCTGAGAAAATAGAGTAAGTTAATTACGACACACTTTCACAAAACAATTGTTCTGAAAGTAAGATTATACCCAGTGCTGGGCGTGATCTTGCAGTCAACAATCTACACACACTTTTGTACACAGTGTCGCGAGCGTATTCCACAAGCTCATAAATTGTGCCTCTGTTCAGTGCAAGGTATTTCCCACATCTGTTTTGCAACCTGTCCAAAACTAAAACAGTCCGAGATTGTAAGCTCTAGCTTGAAATTCTTCCTTTATCTACAAACGGTGGCCTGACATCAAAACATTCAACATCCGAGTTCAAGACGCCATCTTGAAGTCAGTCTGGTCAGAAAAAGCCTCTGCAGTTTTCTTTTGTATGTGGAAATGCAGTGAAGGCGTAGAAACCCGCTCCGTCCGTTATCAGATTCAACAGCCAGTTTGTAACTATTGATTGGCTGCAAATCGTGACAAGGGGTGCGTTGCCTAGGCAGAACGCCACAGAACGTTTGCAAACGTTTTCTAGGCAACGCATAGTTTTGTTGTGGCGCTCGCGAACGCTCGCGAACGTTTGCAAGCGCTCGGTACGAGAGAGAGAGAGAGCGAGAGAGAGAGAGCAGAGAGAGAGAGAGAGAGAGAGAGAGAGAGAGCGCGCACACGGGCTATTTACTCCTAAACCTTCACCTTTAATCAACCTTGATTGACTGACAAGAAGACCACAACACGTTTTCACGGAATCGACAAGAAATCCAACTGTCAAATCTGACCACCAAAAAAAAAAAGGAAAGGCCCTGCTTCTCCACGTGGGGTACGAAACTCAAATACACACACCGTGGCACACACACACACACACACACACACACACACACACACACACACACACACACACACACACACACACACACACACACAGATTACCTGAGGGCCAATGCATAGCATCACCCCAAACATGTACTCATGGACTGCAGCTGAGCTGTCAGCGATTGGACTCGTCTACTTTGGTCAGTGTGGGTTGTGAGGGCTGTCTCAATTAAATAGCGTTGTTCGCACGATCGCCCCCACTATGCATGAATTGACTCGGCCGTCAGCGAAGAGACGAGTCCATTTAGTTGAAAGTAGGTAGAGAGGGTAGAATTGAAAACAGTTCGCCGCGAACATAGCGGTGCCTACAACATGAAAACTTTTTCTCTCTTCGCGAACAGGGCGTCCGCTCTAGGCAACGCACCCCAGGACGGCCGTGTCAAACAAACAAATGAACAAACGAACGAACGGCCATTATGTCAATCCATTATGAATATCCTGTCATTATCACCACTCCCCCTTCTTGTTCCATAGCCCCTTGTCGCGTTACACTTCTAAAACCTCGGATGAATAAAAAACGCTCGCGCTGGACCCGAATACTCTTCAGACATTCACACACACACACACACACTCTCTCTCCCTCACTCCTTCTCTCTCTCCCTCTCTCTCTCACACACACACACACACACACACAGAGACACACACACACACACACACACACACACACACTCACACACACACACACACACACACACACACACACACACACACACTACCACATCTCCATTCTAAAACACGTCACGTTCCAAATCAAAAGACGACATTCTATTTTCCTACGTCACTATTCTTGGTTTACGGTACCATTCGGCGGCTTTGCTACGAGTATGGCATAGTCTTGGTTTGCCGAGACCTTGCACCGTTCTATCAGACTGCCTGGCTGGCTGTTGCACCGCGAATTCCTCCCACCGCCAAGTCGTTTTTTTGTGGTTTATTTCACATTTAGGTCCCAGTTAACATTATGAAGTTTTAATACGATCAATCGGACCTATTATCAAGTTAGTGTATCAACTTTTGAACGAACTGCGCCCAGTAGTTTCCCAGCAATAAGCTGTTAAGTCGAGACACACACACAGACACACAGACAGACAATTAAAGTCTGCTGGACCCTTGCACTAGCGTACTCGGGGATAATCTTCTCATCTGAAGTTTTCAACTTTTTAACTCCCACTTGAACTTTTAACCCCTTCCATTGGTAATTGAAAACAGCTCGACTTTATCTTCTGGAAAGCCAACTGCACGAGAACAAAGAAGAACATTATAAAGAAAGGGATCAATACGCGAGTTTATGGATTTACGGTTACACCTTCCAGTATGGGCGTGATTAATATAACATTTAAGTAGACGTGCAATGCCAAGGCACTGCATGCCCCCAGCGAAGGACAAATCTCTCTCTCTCTCTCTCTCTCTCTCTCTCTCTCTCTCTCTCTCTCTCTCTCTCAGTTTCTCTCGCTCTCCCCCATCTCTCGCATTCCCTCTCTCTCCCTCCCCCTCTCTCTCCACCCCCTCCCCCTCTCTTGTTTTCACAAAAGCGTTATACTCACCAGTTCCGACGTAGAGGGAGGAGGTTCGTGAGCTACGCCAGGATAACGACGAACTGCGCGCCGTTAATTCCAAAACGGAGGAACGACTCTCTGAGATGGAGAGGAAAGCTGACGACCTAGAGAATCGATCAAATCGCAACAACTTCATTCTCTACGGCCTAGAGAGGAATGAGGGTGAAACAAGCGAAGACTGTGAAGGTATTCTGCAGGACCTTATCACTGACAAGCTGGAGATGGCAGGTGACATAGTGTTTGACAGGGTCCATCGTCTTAACGGTAAGGCCGACTCCCCTTTGATTGCCCGCTGTGCTTCCTACAAGGTCGACAAGTTGCAGATTTTGAGAGCAAAGCGGAAACTGCATGGGAGTCAGATTTCCATTGGAGATGACTTTTCTCGTCGGGTCAGAGAGATCAGGCGTAATCTTGTGCCTCGTCTGAAGCAAGCCAGAGATGAGCAGAAGAAAGCTACTCTCACTTTTGACCATCTGTATATCGAAGGGAAGAAGTTCACATTTGACTTACAAAAGAACACGGTTATTGAAATGAGATAGGAATTCGGCCGCTCCAATGTTGGGGAGAGACCCAAATCAGTTATTTCTAGTGACAGTATTGTGTCCGAGAAGGAAATTTTGAGAGTGGACGAAAAAAGAAAGACACCGGTGTTATCTGTAGTTTTGGACAACGCGGTGAGCAGGATGTCGGTAAAATGTGACTGTGAAAGCAGTGCGAGTGTGAGTGACACAGTGGGTCAGGGGTCAGATAGGAATCCTAATCTGATAGCAAACCTAGAAATGCGTGTTGTGAATGAAAAAGATAAATTCGAGCACGCCAATGTTAGTAGCTGTAAAGTCACTCGAATTGTGAATAAGCCCTTTTCTTTTTTTTACAGTGGAATGTTAACGGCTTGTACTCCAAATTAACTGACACAGAATTTGTAAATTATGCAGGGAGTTTCGATTTTGTTTGCCTTGTAGAAACGTTTATGGATGAATTCACGTCAATGTTTTTGATGGTTATTCACTTTTTGTTAAACCAGCAGTGAAGTTTACCAAGCAGGGCCGAAGGTCAGGCGGTGTATTGTGCCTAATAAGAAATGAGTTTGCTCCCTTTGTGCGTAAACTTGATGTTGAATGTTCTAACTTCATTGTTTTTGTCCTTGATAAAAGCCTGGGCGGGGATGTAGCTCAGTCGGTAGCGCGCTGGATTTGTATCCAGTTGGCCGCTGTCAGCGTGAGTTCGTCCCCACGTTCGGCGAGAGATTTATTTCTCAGAGTCAACTTTGTGTGCAGACTCTCCTCGGTGTCCGAACACCCCCGTGTGTACACGTAAGCACAAGACCAAGTGCGCACGAAACAGATCCTGTAATCCATGTCAGAGTTCGGTGGGTTATATAAACACGAAAATACCCAGCATGCTTCCTCCGAAAGCGGCGTATGCCTGCCTAAATGGCGGGGTAAAAAACGGTCATACACGTAAAATTCCACTCGTGCAAAAAACACGAGTGTACGTGGGAGTTTCAGCCCACGAACGCAGAAGAAGAAGAAGAAGATAAAAGCCTCTTTGGAATTTCTAAGGATATTTTGTATGTGTGTGCTTATGTTCCGCCCGAGGGCTCGCCGTATTACTCGTGTTTTGATCTGGATAATGGTGTTTCTCTACTAGAAGAATGTTTGACAGTGTTTGTTGGCAGAAGGGGATGTTTATGTCGTGTTGTCGGGTGACCTGAATAGCAGAACAGCCAATAGGTCCCAGCCTGTATTACAAGATCATGATGTTTTTGATTTATTGCACAAAAGTCAGTCAGTTTGCGGGAATCGAAAATCACAAGATCGGACATTGAATAGTTATGGTAAATATTTTTTAAATTATATGCACTGCACTTGGACTGTGTATTCTTAATGGTGTGTGTAATGGAGATTGCAGGGCTGTTTTACCTACATGTCAGAGAGGGGGAGTAGTGTTAATGATTATTTTTTGCTGTCTTATGATTTATTTGCAATTACTCTGTCTTCGAGCGAACTGTTGGTGGCTGGCCGGATTGAGTCAGATTATATGCCAGTTGAATTTCATGTTACGTTCCCATGTGATAATGTTTATCATGATATGCGTGAGAATGCAGACTGCTTTATTGAGAAGTATGTTTGGGATATCAAGAAGGCAGAAACGTATGTGAATTTGATGTGTGCAGATGATATGTGTGCAAGGTTAGAGTCTGCCCAAAATATGATTGAATCTGATATGAATGGAGCTTTGGAATTATTTAACACTTGTGTTAAGGAAAGTGCTGACTGCATGAAGAAAAGAATGTATTTGAAGTCAAATAATCAATCGGATGATTGGTTCGATCAAGAGTGTAGAATAACCCGAAAAAATGTGTGGAGGTTGTTAAGCAGATGTAATCAGCCTGAAGACATTCACGCTCGCAATGTTTCCTGTTTAGCCAGACGGGAATATAAAAACATGTTAGAAAGAAAGAAAAGATTGTATAATGATTTGACATTACAAAAACTTATTGAATATGTTAATGATCAACAAGAATAATTGTGGAATATAATGCATAAATTATCCTCAAAACGAAAACAAATAAAGAACAACATACATACCAGTTGATACCTGGTTTCAGCATTTCAAAGTATTATTGGAAAAAGATGTAATTGAGGCTGAAGAAATTGAATATGAAGACGATGAAGGTATTTTGAATCGTCCTATTTTAAAAGAAGAAGTGTTGATTGCAATGAGAAAGTTAAAACCTCAAAAGTCTGCTGGGCCTGATGGAATAATAGGAGAACTTTGAAAACAGTTTTTTCTCCAGGGATTGACTTTTTGGTACACTTGTTTAATTTTTTGTTTTCCAAGGGTGTATTTCCAGAAAGTTGGACAGAGTCCATTGTTATCCCTTTGTTTAAGAAAGGCGATGTGAATGATCCAAATAATTATCGTGGAATTTCGGTGTGTAATGTTAGTAGCAAGGTCTATAGTACTGTGATTAATAACAGGTTGCAAGAATGGATTGAATGTAATAACAGTACGGGTAAATATCAAGCTGGTTTAAAAAAAAAAGAATCATTCCACTATTGATCATATGTTTACACTGTTGGCCTTTGAATCGTAAGCTGTATGTTGCCTTTATAGATTTTGAGAAGGCGTTTGATTCCATCAACAGAGCTTTGCTCTGGCCAATTCTGTTAAAAATGGTATAAAAGGGAAACTCTTTAGGTGTGTGAAGAGTATGTATGATAATGTAAAAACAAAAGTGAGATGTGGAGTTTACAGATTATATTAATTGTACATTTGGTGTTAAACAGGGCGATGTATGTAGCCCAGCTTTATTTTGTCTCTTTATTAATGAGTTAGCACTTGAGATAATTGAGAATGGAAGACATGGTGCCACATTTACTGATGATTATTTGGAATTGTTTATTCTTTTGTTTGCTGATGATTTATTGTTGTTATCAGAGACTGTTGTGGGTCTACAAACTCAGTTAAATAATTTACGCAGGGCAGTGTCCTCTCTTCATTTAAAGGTAAACATGAGTAAAAGTAACATTATTGTGTTTAGGAAAGGTAGATATTTGAGTGCAAGGGAAAGATGGACATATTATGGGGTTGATATTTTACCTGTTGTAAACGTGTATAAATATTTAGGAATATTGTTTTCAACTCGACTCAGTTTCACTGCTGCCTGTAGCGATCTCTCAAGCCGGGCCAACAATGTTGTGATGTGTATTATACAAAGATTATCTGTGCTTAATAATAATAGTTTGAATGTTTTTTTGAAGTTGTTTGATTCCCAAGTACAACCAATAGTACAGTATGGTGCTGAGATATGGGGACTGGATAAAGCTGCTCTGCAGTGTGAAAAAGTCTATTTATTTGCATTGAAGAAGTTCTTAGGAGTTCGTATGCGAACACCTAATGACCTGGTATATGGCGAGACAAACAGATATCCGATATATTTGAATTCTATTTTAAGATGCGTTAGCTACTGGATGAAATTGTTAAAGATGGAGGCGCACAGACTTCCTCGTAAATCATATAATATGTTGTATAAAATGGATGAGAGTGGTAAAAAGAACTGGGCCTCAAGTGTCCGTTGTAAATTGTATGAGTACGGTTTTGGTTTTGTGTGGTTGAATCAGGGCGTTGTTAATGAAAAAGAGTTTTTGCGTGTTTTTAGGGAAAGGTTGGTCGATTGCAGAAGGCAAGAGTGGGATTATCATATACAAAATAGTGATAGATTTGCTGTTTATCGGACATTTTGTACTGTACATGACATTAAACCCTACCTTTTGTTGAATGTGGATAGACATCTAAAGTTTATTATGACTAGGTCTCGATTCGGTATTTCAGAAATAAATGTGCATGCTAACCGATATAAACAGCATAATGCCGATCAGTTGATGTGTCCCCTATGTAAAGTAAAGCAAGAAGATGAAGTCCATTTTGTTTTGTGTTGTCCATACTTAAACAGATTAAGAGAAAAGTTTATCCCATTTAAATATTATAAAAACCCAAACACTTTTAGACTCAAAATAAGAAAAGATATCGGTGATGAGTTGATTCTTTACTGAAAACAAAAAACAAACATGACGTTTCGGATCATAGATCCTTCGACAGATCAAAAAAAAGTGAAACAAAAAAAAATTGATTCTTCAGTCACCATTACATTCTACTTTTAGACTCAGCTTGCTCCTGGCTTCACCTCAAGAAACTGTTGTTAGAAATGTATCCCTGTATTTGTATAAAGCCTTTAAATTAAGAGATGTTGTAACCTCTTAGTTAAATACCGTGTAATGTATGTTTTAATCTGTAGTGTTGTGCGATTATTATGTTGTACCTTTTTTGCACCTGATGAGTTAAATTATTTGCAACGTTAACCATTTGTTCACACTCCTTCATAAGGGGCTATGACCTATTGAATAAATTGTCTGCGTCTGCGTCTCTCTCTCTCTCTCTCTCTCTCTCTCTCTCTCTCTCTCTCTCTCTCTCTCTCTCTCTCTCTCTCTCTCTCTCTCTCTCTCTCTCTCTCTCTCTCTCTCTCTCTCTCTCTCACACACAAACATATACACACACTCATACACGCAAATACACACCGATACACACACACACACACACACACACACACACACACACACACACACACACACACACACACACACACAAACACACACACACACACACACGCAAACGCACGCACACAAACACCTACATACAACTTATTCGCGCCGATTGTTGCAAGTGATGTTTCGTCATTATCAAATTGTCGTAAAATATGAACCAGATAAAGTGCATAAAAAAAGGAAGACAGATTCGTGGAGGATAGTGCATATTATTTAATCGTGTTCTTGTTTTACCTTTTCATTAACTGTGTTATACAGGGTAGGGGTAAAAGCGAGTCGTGATTGCAGGCGAACATGTCATTTCGACAGGCTACAAAATTCGTAAAAATGCATACTTTTCAACCAGGTAAAGACAGTTGTGGAGGAAATTCATCTCTTAACATGATCATTTAAATTAAATTATTCGCCAAAGCGTAACATAATTACACAAATTAACATAAATCACTTAGACGGTGTTAAAAAGGGTTGTTTGTGAAAAGCTCCTTCAGGCGAACATGTCACTTCGGCACGCTACAACATTCGTACAAATGCATATTTTTCAACCAAGTAAAGACAAATGTGGAGGAAATTCATTTCTCAACATGATCATTTCATTAGAATTATTCGCCAAAGCGTTACATTATCGCAGTTTGGGACAACGATCTTCAAAGTGACAGTGGGCGTCTATTTCTGCACTGCGAAGTGGACCTGCACATCTGGGACTTTGTTTGTTCGTTTGTCTGTTTATTTATTTTTACGAATGTTGTAGCGTGCCGAAGTGACATGTTCGCCTGTAGGAGCTTTTCACAAACAACCCTTTTTAACACCGTCTAAGGGATTTATGTTCATTTGTGTAATTATGTGTAATTATGTTACGCTTTGGTGAATAATTCAATTTAAATGATCATGTTAAGAGATGAATTTCCTCCACAACTGTCTTTACCTGGTTGAAAAGTATGCATTTTTACGAATTTTGTAGCCTGTCGAAATGACATGTTCGCCTGCAATCACGACTCGCTTCACAAGAACACGATTAAATAATATGCACTAATCGCACAGCCAGTAAAATATCCTCCACGAATCTGTCTTCCTTTTTTATGTACCTTATCTGGTTCATGTTTTACGAAAATTTCAAAATGACAAAAAATCACTTGCAACAGAGGGCGCTAATGGGTTGCGTTTCTTTCGCCCAGTACTGTACACACACACACACACACACACACACACACACACACACACACACACACACAAACACACACACGCACGCACGCACGCACGCACGCACACACATACACACGCACACGCACACACACACTGACACACACACACACACACACACACACACACACGTCTCATCCTTGCATATCCATCTCTCTGGCAAACAGTTTGCCATAAACCAAAGCCTATCCAAACATCAGAAAGGCTGTGAAAAGGAAGGGAACTGGTAGATAGGGATGATTATCTAGATCCACCCTGCGACTGAGTCAGAGTACTAGTACTGACGCTGGCTGCACTCACCTGAGAGAAAGAAAGGGGGTGAGGGCAGACAAAGACAGAGAGAGAGAGAGAGAGAGAGAGAGAGAGAGAGAGAGAGAGAGAGAGAGAGAGAGAGAGAGAGAGAGAGAGAGAGAGAAATTGGGTGAGCATAATAATTGTTTAGTGGTGCTGGAATGTATTGTATCCCAAGCCAGGAAATAGTCGCGGTGTATTGTACATAATTATGGCTGTGATCAGGTCGTAAGTCTCGTGTCTATTGTACGTCAGCCCGAGCTCATCTCGGAGCATCTCGGCTTGCCGCAGCGGTCTTGTCGGGGTGCCAGGACTTTCCGTCATGTCAGTCAGGACCAGCACCACGTCGGGAACGCCCGGTCTGTTGCCTCGGTCTGCCCTCAGTACCTCTGTGCGTGCCACCTCAAGATCCCCGTACGTGTTAGTGCCTCTTACGAGAAATGGACACTATTTCATTTTATTGACTTTATTATGCCAATGCTGGAAAACTCGGGTCGCTTCCTTCCAGTGGACAGCTAGGAGCAACAAGAGTCCCGCTGCCCAGGCGTATGCGTGTTTAGGTGTAATCAGCGGTAGCAGGCTAATTGCCCCTTGGACAATTGCCCCGCAACAACTGCCCCCCCGGAGATAATTGTTTCGAACATTGTTTGGGTATGACGTCACAGGTCCAAGACCTCACCTTCCCTGAAGAATGCGATTGTTTGACGCTATGACCAGTTACGTACGTCATACACACTTATTGATGACATTTATTTATTGAGCCCATTTTTGAACTGAAAAAATGTCCTTGAAAATACAAAAATGTCTGACCGAAACGCTGCTGTTTGATACCCGGGCCACACCCATGCTGGGAACGAAATGGCTAAAGAGAACTTGCATTAGAAAAAAAGACATACAACGTACGTCAACGACTTGTTTACTGAAGTAATTACTGGCTGTGGCATACAGGTTCTGGTGCAGAATGAGAAAATCTTGTCACAATTAATAGCCAACAGTTAGAAACTGATTACGCCTTATTTTGTTCCCATACAATTCGCTGCAGGGCACGAACTATAATGTAACAAAATCCGGTGTATTGGGTCCACGAACTGATTAGCCTATTGAAGCACACACCGACTGAGTTGTTTTTGGTGTACAAACCTGGTCACGATTTGCAGCCAATGAGTAGTTAATATAGAAACTGGCTGTTTGATCTGATAACGGATGGAGCTGGTAAGCCTGCACTGCATTTTCACATAAAAAGAAATTGCAGATGCTCTTTCTTACCAGACTGTCATTCAAGATGGCGTCTTGAACTTGGCCGCTCCTGTTAAATGTTTTGATGTCAGGCCACCGTTTGTTGATGAAGGAAGAACTTCAAACTAGAGCTTTCAATCTCGGACTGTTTTAGTTTTGGACAGTTTGCAAAATGCAAAACGGATGTGGGAAATACCTTGCACTGAACAGAGGCACGATTTATGAACTTGTGGGATTAGCTCGTGACACTGTGAACAACAGTGTGTGTAGATTGATGACTGCAAGATCACGCCCGGCACTGTGAACAATAGTGTGTGTAGAGTGATGACTGCAAGATCACGCCCGGCACTGTGAACAATAGTGTGTGTAGATTGATGACTGCAATATCACGCCCGGCACTGGGTATAATCTTACAGTCAGAACAATTGTTTTGCGAAGGTGTGTCGTAACGTACTCTATTTTCTCAGGCATAGTGGGAAAAAATGCATTAATCAGTCTTCTTTTCATGCGTTCACCGTTGATAAAAAATAGTTTTACCCGATTCGATTTAGTGCGCTTGTGTTGGCAACCATACAATTTCACGCCTCTACCTCCTTTTTTTGTTAATCAAAATGTCCTGTTTTGTTGTCCATAATACATGGGACCAGAGAGACATCCGGATTCAAACACGACAAGGAAATTAAAGCGATGTTGTGACGTGTCCAAGGGCGCCGCCTTTGTCTCCTTTGTGTTGTTGTTTTTACGCCGCCGTGCGTGAGTTCACTGCGAAGTAAAATTATCACATTTCACCCCCACAAAAACCACGCCGTTGGAACGGCTGCACTAGGCAAACGCCAGGTCCCCGGCTGCGTGCCATTGCGACCCTAAATCCAAGATGAGTTTTCCCCCAAAATCAGATCTAGCGTCTTTCACAGTCCTTATTTGTCTAAACTAAGTGCTCGAGGCAAAGCGTACGTATTCATTTAAACTTAACTCTACCCATTTTCTTTAGTTTGGGAGTCCTCCACGTGTTTTAGGTTAGTTTTCTTTCCAGTTTGTTGCGCATTCAGTGCAAATTGTCAGTTTGAGACGTAATTAAGAAAAACATCTACGTCAAAAAGTACTTTAAAGAACGGCAGTTTAATCATGTATACAACTCTCCTGTGTTCACTTTCAAGTGAATAACTATCGTTCTGATATCATTTTAAAGTGAAGCTAAAGAAACCTGGTATCGGCACTGCTGTGGATCTCCTATGATCTCAAGGTATCAAGGCACGGGTCATAGCCCTTTGCCGCGACAAGTTTGCCGATACCGGCACTTGTCTTGTCTAGACAGTGACGTCATTCATAGATGACGCCAATCATAAATGACGTTTGTCAAGGGAACTTATGCTTTCAAGTGTTGCTGCTTCCAGTGACAGGAAGGTATAGAGATTGATCATTGTATACACAAGTGACAGGAAGGTATAGAGATTGATCATTGTATACACAAATTACACAAACGTCATCTTGTGAGGGACCAAAAAATATTGAAACTCTCGGATGGTTTTTTTGTGTGGTATCAACCTCCTCCTACGGTCTCGGTTGATACCACAAAAAAAATCATCCTCGAGTTTCAATATTTTTCGGTCCCTCACTCGATGACGTTGTGTAATCTCTATGTATTATTCATTCATATATATACCGAATTTTAGCTCTGGAAGTTCATTGGTTTGAACGCAAGTCATAAATTCATGAATACAATCAGAAATTCGCCGGCTGCGAGCCTGTGTTCTCGTTGGTGACCCGCCAGGGTTTATAAAACAAATACCTTCAAGCCGATTGATTCAGTTTAGATGGCTTTAGAGTGGTGACCTCTTGCACATGTTTTTGGAGTGACCACAATAGTCCAGGCATCTTAGCCACTTTAGTGAAGGGAACGTTGAAGTGACAATGACTAGGTTTAAAATGTCCCTTATCAGAAAGTTCAACCTCAGTCCTTTGATGTTTATTAAACACATTTTCATATAAAGTTGGCGCTTCATATGGAAAAGTGGCTTTGAAATTGACCCTAATCCTTCTTTGGGCTCTGTAAATGTCGTTTGGGGCTATGGTTGTAAAACGGTATCTACTGGTCACCCCAATGTATAAACTGAAAACTCTTTCTGCACCAGAACACGCAGAAAGGATTGTATCTGCCTGATGTCTGATGCTTTTCAAAATCCCCAACCACTAACACCTTCAAAACGGACATTAACTGACACTGTTGTTTTTCCCTATATAATCCTTACTATTTTTCCGAGACGTCGTCCTGTTGTGTATTTAGCTTGCCACAACCTCATACATGGTCCTAAAAGTTAAAGTTGAAGAAAATACTAAAGATAAATGAACAAGCTGACGCAATGTCATTCGCACCGTGGAACATACTAAAGTCTGGTTCCAAATAGGCTCAATTTCCTTCTATTTCTTTGTATTTCTGCCTCGTAGGGGTAGGGGTGTTCAAACCAAAGGCACCTTTAAACCAAAATTCAAATCACACATCTTACAATACTAAGACACTCAGCAGTGAAAGGGTGTCTGCTGGTAAAATATTCCAAACAATCCTAAAAGTACTTCACTACTAAACGTGATTTTAAAAAGAGCCGTTATTTTTCCCTCTATAATCAGTATTGTGTTTTCTGCGAACATGTAGTCTATTTAGATGGTTGTCATGTGCACATGAGTTGCTAAAGCGTTTTCAGTTGGGCATATGTCGAAAAGCAAAGAATTAGCCCTTTGAAAACCATCAGAACTGTCACACAAAAATAACATTTACCTATCTCACCAACTGACCAAACATAGGGCTTTTCCTTATGTATTATGTATTGTCGTGTTTTTTGTAGCATACTTGTGAAAACAGCCACCACTGTTGTAAATGATACTTTAAAGAGCATTATTTCATTTTTACAGTTGAAGGACAACCTGGACTGCCGTATATTACAGCTGTTTTACAATCAGCCAAAATTTTCTTGACAAACGTATGTTAAGAACAACTCCCATAGTGAAATTGAAGGAAAACAAAGTGAAAATCCCCCTGCCATAGAGGAGCTAAAGAATCAACAATAAACGACTGCATGGATAGCTTGATGCACGAATGCATTGCGGACATGTTTGTCTCCAACCAAGAGAAAGTTCCAAAAAATCCCTTTTGTGCTTCTTATTATACAGTGACGTCAAAGACAGCCTTTTCTGCTGTTCATACATTCAGGGGTTATGGTTACACTAAACGACGTAGTTGTAGCCATACTGCCATCCAGATTTATTTTTTCCTTGCGAGCAGTCACAGGGTGTTTGTGCTGTCTGCCAACCGTTAGATGACCCCGCCCAAGTCTGTTAAGGGACCGTTTGACCGTTATAGAACGCGTCTTTTTGATTTTTTGGCACAGTTGGAAACGGTTGATTTTTATCCCTACCATTGTTTCCAAACATTATATAGGAATGTTTTGTGAACAACGGATAATAGCCGCTACTCGCATGTGTAGCAAAAGTGAGCGTACATACTCACCCTGGTCGTCCAGCCGTTGTCCGTTGCCCGTCTTTATCTGTCTGTACTGAACATTACCTTTGGATTTTTCTCGAACGCTATGAAGTGAAGAAACACCAAATGTTGCAAAATGTTGTATGACCCCAAGAGCTCAAAAAAGATACTTGAGAACCTTGACCTTACCTTAAGGTCAAGGTCACAGGGAGAATGAATGTGGTCTAAAAACTGCAAAATTTCACATTGTGCCAGTTTTCTGGAAAACAAATTAAAAACAGCGGGCTTAGTTTTGTATGGTATACAAGAAAAAGAAAGCCTTATCTTCTGATACCATTTTGGTTGACCTCGCTTCAATGTCAAGGTCAGAGGAGCCCTTCAAAGTTGAATTGTAGACATATTTTGATGTGAGCTTGCCCCTTTAACTTTACTATGGACGATATCTCTTACAAACTTAAACACTGAGTGGGGCGTTTGTTAGAATTTCATAGTGAGCCACATCTGGTCACATATCGTTAGGGTCAAGGTCACATTGACCCCTATGAAAAATGTGACCAAGCCGGGTAAAGAAATCCATGTGTCTTGGTAAAAAATCTTAACAAAGCAAAGCCCATGTGACTCTCATGCTTGACCTTTGTCTTAAAGTGACCTTGACCTTCAGGTGACCTTGAAGGTGAAGGTCTAACAACTGAAGCTGGCAAGGACATTGTACACTATTAGAACTGGTTTACAGATTTTTCCTACCAAATTACACATGACCTTTGGCCAAGGTCAAGATCATCAAAGGTCACACATCACAAGGCTATCAATTCAAGACATAGGAAGCATAAACATACTTATTGGCACTTTCTACAAAGAGACATTGTCACTTTTAGTGATTCAATTGCCCGTTTCAGTCACATTTCATAAGGGGAAAAGTGACCTTGACCTTGATGATATGTGACTAAATGTGGCTCAATATCAGTATATAACATGTGCCCCACACAATTATGAAGTTTGAAAGATTTTTTTCATAGTTCAGGGTCAAGGTCACTTCAAAACATGTATACAATTCAACTTTGAAGGACTCCTGTGACCTTGACATTGAAGCGAGGTCAACCAAAATGGTATCAGAAGATAAGGCTTTCTTTTTCTTGTATACCATACAAAACTAAGCCCGCTGTTTTTAATTTGTTTTCCAGAAAACTGGCACAATGTGAAATTTTGCAGTTTTTAGACCACATTCATTCTCCCTGTGACCTTGACCTTAAGGTAAGGTCAAGGTTCTCAAGTATCTTTTTTGAGCTCTTGGGGTCATACAACATTTTGCAACATTTGGTGTTTCTTCACTTCATAGCGTTCGAGAAAAATCCAAAGGTAATGATTTGTACAGACAGATGAAGACGGGCAACGGACAACGGCTGTACGACCAGGGTGAGTATGTACGCTCACTTTTGCTACACATGCGAGTAGCGGCTATTATCCGTTGTTCACAAAACATTCCTATATAATGTTTGGAAACAATGGTAGGGATAAAAATCAACCGTTTCCAAATGTGCTAAAAAATCAAAAAGACGCGTTCTATAACGGTCAAACGGTCCCTTAACAGACTTGGGCGGGGTCGTCTGACGGTTGGCAGACAGCACAAACACCCTGTGACTGCTCGCAAGGAAAAAATAAATCTGGATGGCAGTATGGCTACAACTACGTCGTTTAGTGTAACCATAACCCCTGAATGTATGAACAGCAGAAAAGGCTGTCTTTGACGTCACTGTATAATACGAAGCACAAAAGGGATTTTTTGGAACTTTCTCTTGGTTGGAGACAAACATGTCCGCAATGCATTCGTGCATCAAGCTATCCATGCAGTCGTTTATTGTTGATTCTTTAGCTCCTCTATGGCAGGGGGATTTTCACTTTGTTTTCCTTCAATTTCACTATGGGAGTTGTTCTTAACATACGTTTGTTAAGAAAATTTTGGCTGATTGTAAAACAGCTGTAATATACGGCAGTCCAGGTTGTCCTTCAACTGTAAAAATGAAATAATGCTCTTTAAAGTATCATTTACAACAGTGGTGGCTGTTTTCACAAGTATGCTACAAAAAACACGACAATACATAATACATAAGGAAAAGCCCTATGTTTGGTCAGTTGGTGAGATAGGTAAATGTTATTTTTGTGTGACAGTTCTGATGGTTTTCAAAGGGCTAATTCTTTGCTTTTCGACATATGCCCAACTGAAAACGCTTTAGCAACTCATGTGCACATGACAACCATCTAAATAGACTACATGTTCGCAGAAAACACAATACTGATTATAGAGGGAAAAATAACGGCTCTTTTTAAAAGCACGTTTAGTAGTGAAGTACTTTTAGGATTGTTTGGAATTTTTTACCAGCAGACACCCTTTCACTGCTGAGTGTCTTAGTATTGTAAGATGTGTGATTTGAATTTTGTTTTAAAGGTGCCTTTGGTTTGAACACCCCTACCCCTACGAGGCAGAAATACAAAGAAATAGAAGGAAATTGAGCCTATTTGGAACCAGACTTTAGTATGTTCCCATGGGGGGATTCACGGTGCGAATGACACTGCGTCAGCTTGTTCATTTATCTTTAGTATTTTCTTCAACTTTAACTTTTAGGACCATGTATGAGGTTGTGGCAAGCTAAATACACAACAGGACGACGTCTCGGAAAAATAGTAAGGATTATATAGGGAAAAACAACAGTGTCAGTTAATGTCCGTTTTGAAGGTGTTAGTGGTTGGGGATTTTGAAAAGCATCAGACATCAGGCAGATACAATCCTTTCTGCGTGTTCTGGTGCAGAAAGAGTTTTCAGTTTATACATTGGGGTGACCAGTAGATACCGTTTTACAACCATAGCCCCAAACGACATTTACAGAGCCCAAAGAAGGATTAGGGTCAATTTCAAAGCCACTTTTCCATATGAAGCGCCAACTTTATATGAAAATGTGTTTAATAAACATCAAAGGACTGAGGTTGAACTTTCTGATAAGGGACATTTTAAACCTAGTCATTGTCACTTCAACGTTGTTCTCTAATATGCTTGGACTAGAAAGGACGATGAAGGGGGTAATCTACTCAAAGTGGACAAATAGGCGAGTGTAAAGAGTACAATTGCAGAACAATGAGAAAGAGTAAGCCAAACCAAGTGTTGGCATACACAGCAAATCGATGTTTCAGCGCGCAGAAAAATAACTTGCAACTGACTGTCACTCCAAAAACATGTGCAAGAGGTCACCCCCCCCCCCCCCTGAAGCCATCTAAACTGAGTCAATCTACTTGAAAAGTTTTTTGTGTAAACACTAGTGCGTCGCCGACAAGAACACTGGCTCGCAGCCGACGAATTTCTGATTGTATACATGAATTTATGACTTGCGTTCAGACCAATTAAAGGCACAGTAAGCCTCCCGTAAACCACCAGAGCTCCTTGGGCCTCTACATACAGTGCAAGCATACTTCCATTTGAACGCTCACCGAACGGGAACATCCTGGCTGCTTTCTGTCGAGAGTGAGACATTTTCAAAGAATTTATGTTCGTGGACTATCCGAACGGACAATCAGGCGCCTCGTTATTGGTGCTAGACCTAACTTAAAATCTAATAATAAACTGACAGCTTGTTACACAAACATTCTTAAATCATAAAATAATTCTGTTTTCAACGGGAGGCTGACTGTACCTTTAACGTCCAGAGCTAAAACTCGGTAAATGAATAATAGATGATTTGACCTGTCGTTTGCCTAGTGCAGCCGTTCCTACGGCGTGGTTTTTGTTAAATGAAATGTAATCATTTTACCTCGCAGTAAACTCACGCACTAGGTTGACTTAATCGATTTTTTTTAAATAAGCTTTTCTTGTCGGAACAGTCATTGGCATACCATCTTAGTGTCTTACAGCCAGCAGTCAATACATCCGTTTCGACGAATCATCTTTGTTAAGAAGAAGTTGTTGGTGTACTTCAGTCTAGAGTAACACCCACTCTCTGCGAGGACGTTATGAACGCATACGCTGTTGTAAATTCCTTAGTCTCGACTAGCCCACCCTATGTTGAAGAATGAACGAATCAGTCTCGGCTATACAATTCTTTACAGAAGCAGTTAATACGTAACTGAGTATCGACTAAGCAACTCGAACTCTATTATGAAGATTACATGAACGCATCAGTCTCGACTAACGAACTCTGCACAGAAGCTGTTGTAAAATAAATAAGTCTTGACGTTGAAGAACACCAGTCTCAACTAACCAATTCGCACAGAAGGAGTTGTTAAATAAGTGAGTCTCGACTAACCCACTCTATGTTGTAGATGTCATGAACTCATCGATCTTGACTAACCAACTCTATGTATACAGAAACAGTTATTAAAACTTCAGTCTCCCCACTCTACGTTGAAGATGTTATGAACACATCAGTCTCGGCTAACCAACTCTGTACAGAAACAGTCGTAATATACTTTAGTCTTGACTAACCCACTCCGTGTTGAAGATGTTATAAACCCATCAGTCTCAACTTACCAAGTGTGTGTGCAATACATTTTACACGTCTCGGCGCATCTCCATTAGGCAACACAATGGCTGCCTTTTTGGGACAAGTGAAACTTCTGCTGTGGAAAAACTTTCTGCTTCAGCGGCGGAAGAAATGCGTGTCTGTGTTCGAAATCTTCTTCCCGGTGTTTTTCGCCGTGATTTTCATGTTAATCCGGCTTCGGATCGAACCACAATTCCACCACGACCAGCTGTCCTACCCACCAGAGGATACTTTTGAGATGCAAAATGGGTTCACAACGCCAACAAATGATTTCCCAGTTGATTTGATGACATGTGAGCTAGGTTTTGCCCCCAACCATTCCAGTCTCTTCGTTGTAATGACTAAAGTGGCCAGGCGTATCCACCCGTATGACAAAGCGTGTGGCAACATAACAGGTTGGTATAGCGACCATGAATACCACCACTTTCTTTGTTATCAGTTCTTCATTATGTTTTCATTGTATTGTGTATTTCCTTTTTCTGCGTCGTTGTTATACGACTTACAATTACCATGTGAACACAAAATAACATGAGCATATGCCTTCCAAACACAGGAGAAGAGTCACTGGTTGCATATTACAGTGTTCTATACTACCCGTCATAAAAAAAAAAACTAGGCAGATTCGTATGAGGGCAGATCTTTCTGATGAGGCTGTTGATTGCAAAACCAATTATGTGACCGAAAAGGCCATTCATTTCCTATAGCGCAACCTTATTCAGAAAACGTATTGAGTTTACATGATGTCGTGTCTATACAGTGGAACCTACAATACAGACACCCCCCAAAATCAAATTCTCATAATCAAAGTGCCTGCGTTAAAATCGACAAAAAATCCGAACAACTGTTACTAAACGTGTTCTGCATGTCATTAGACAGAACAATCCAATCTCCACCCAAAACAGTCAGTTTTGTTCACATATTTTGTCTAACATAGACGCTATGGCATGTTGAACGGTGTTGGTGTCAATCCTCTCAGAAGGCATGCAAGGCAGTTTTTGAAGTCATAATTATTTGCGGGAAATGAGACAAAAACCGGTACATTTCAGTAACTCCTGAACGCATTGCCTTCAAACTTTACATGATCTGTGCTAACACCTGTCGTAAACTACACATGGAATCTTAAATCATTGGAGATATCAGTTCTGCTGTTATGCGACATGCCAGAAAGTGTTTTGAAAATAAAGATGTACCTTGTCCGACTGAACAGAAACAAATAAAAATAAGCAGGCATTAAGAAAAATGAAAGCTTCAAATTGCACTGAAATGTAATACATTTTTATCTGTGGCTGTTCACAGTGCACAATAATTCTTGGAAAATGCTCTTGCAAGACTGACAATCAGCATGGTAGCAGTGAGCTTTGCAAGGCGCAGGCCGTCATTTTTGCTCATCGCTCTACACTAATCGTCATAAAAAACTAAACACATACATATTTAGCTGTAGAACTTTGTGATGCAGCCAGTTAATTTAAGATCCAAAACAGGGTCACTGTTGCTTATTTTGATTTTTTTGGTATTTTAGTGTCTGGAAATTTGTTTTTGCGAATTTGATTGTGGCGGGTGTCCTATGTCTTCGGTACACAGCATAAGCACTAATTGATGAAACATAAAACTCTTTGTTTCAAACGGTAGGGGAATAAGTTACCTTTCTGGCAATATACTTGGTTTTACTATAACTGGCCGCATCACACAGTTATACAGCTCATTGTATGTGTTTAGTTTTTTATGACGATTAGTGCAGAAGAGTCACCTTAAAAAATACTTTCGCGTTGAAATCATCACATCACCCATGTCTGATAAAATATGTACATGGAATTTGAGTGTGTGGCGCATCTGTTATTGTTCTTGACGATTACAACAAATTATGTTTTTCCACGAGTCAGCAAAGACCTACCGTCAAGTTAGAACTCTTTCTGTCGAGTCAAATAACAGCAGAACCAATGTCTAAAATGACAAAAAATTGTGTATGTAATTTACGACATGTGTTAGCACGAACCACCGTAAGTATTAAGGCAATGCGTCGAGGAGTTATGTACCGTTCTTTGTCTCAGGAAGCTTAAATATTTTAATGTCAATCAAAGTGTTATGGAACTTGTGTATCGCAGTTTGATTGAAAGCATACTGACTTTTAACATTGTGACATGGTATGGTACCACAAATGTTAAAAACAAAGCTAAACTCCACCGCATTGTTGCGACGGCTAGCAAGCTTGTTGGGCAACCCCAACGACAGCTGACCAGTCTCTACGAAGCTGCCATTAAGCGGAAAGCTCTCAAAATTGTCCGTGATCCGATCCATCCTCTCAACCCCTGTTTCGAAATTCTCCCTTCAGGTAAACGTTATAAGGTCCCTTTCGCACGCAAAAACCAGTTTAAAAAGTCATTCCTGCCTTCTGCAGTCACCATTTTAAATTCTTCTCGCATCACGTAGAGGCTGGTCGGCTGGGAAAAAACAAACAATGTGTACATGTGAAGGTGTGGGAAATATTTGTAATGTGATTACTCGGCTGTGAAACCCAACTCCTGTGATATGAGAGGGTAAATTTACATAGTGCAATATCATATTTGATTGTATCCCTTTTATGTTTTATGTTTTATGTGTGTCGTCCTGTATAATCGTTTACAGGCAGACAGGGTGTGCCGAAGAAAAATTTCCATTTTTATGTAATATTTTAATGGACAATAAAGTGCTGTTATTGTTATTGTTATTGTTATTGTTATACCCACTAAAAACGGCCTCAAAAACCGCCTTTTACGGCTACTCAGAGAAATGACACCTACACCATTCAGCACGCCCTAGTATCATTGTTAGATAAGATATGAACAAAACTGCCTGTTTTTGGATGCAAAATACATTGCTCTTCCTACTGACATGCAGAACATGTTTTGTTTAACAAGTTCTGATTTTTGGTCAATTTTAACGCGGGAACCTTGATTTTGCGAATTTAATGTTGGGTGGGGTCTGTGTTGTAGATCGCACTGTATAGACACTACGTAATGCAATCTGTTTTCTGAATAAGGTAGGGGAAGGAATGGCCTTTTTGGTCATATGATTAGTTTTACAATCAACAACCTCATCAGAAAGATCTGCCATCACACGCATCTTCCTATAATGGAAGGGCGCTGGTTCTGAGCAACGCTTATTTCTCGAGATAGGTGTGACCAGATGACGTCATTTATACTTTCGTTATCGGAGATCTTTCGTATTTCAATCAGTGTCATTTCCCAGTTCTGTGTTCTGCGGTCGTTTAGACTGACTTGACAAGTTGAGAAAACCAATGACACTCTATTCAGTTTTGCGAAGCAATTGAATATGAAAAGAAAAGAAAGCGTGGAGGAGTATGTTTGGGTCCTGCAAGACTTTATGATCAACGATTTCTCCCTTGGAAGTAAATGAAGATGTCTGCTTTTCGTCTGCTTTGAAGGTAGGGAGATTTTACAGCGCACACGGTGAATTGCAAGTCGTATTGGACAAGAATGTTGTTATTCTTCTTTCTTCGAACTACCATATATTTGTTCTTGGCCATATTTTCGACCTGTGCATCGTTATATTATGAGAAAAACATGCTTGAACGCAAATTCGCAAAGTAATTTTGATCATTTGCTCCGGAACTGCAACGTCGATTTGCCAAAACAAAAAATTCTGGCTCAACATGCGGGAACATGCTGGTAGTGTCATATTTTTTAAACGGGTGTGGAAGAACTGCTCATAATTAACATAGCACTCCGGTCCTGTTCTTTGTTTCGTCACACCCAAAACCGTTATTTGTTTTGGGCGACGCAGCATTACTAGTTTTTTTTTTATGACGGGTAGTATAGCTGAGCGAACGTGTAGCCAAGACGTGTACGCGTACGTGTAGATAATGACGTCCCCCTTACAGGTCTCGGAGAATTGTTCTAGATGATGCTTGACCGTAACTCACTTTTCTCCAATGTTCACAATGCAGTCATCCATAGTCCTACACGTTGTTTTGCTCCCTGCAAGACGTGTAGATCTTGGCACACGCGTGACATAAAAATAAGATTTGATGAGTCCTATACTCGTACGCGTTACCGTACACGTGCTGACAAGTTCCACATCTAGATCTGTCTAATATATACAAACAAGCGCAAGGGTGATAACGGGTTTATAATCTAGACATACGAAAACATTACTATATTGTTGTTGTTGCTGTTGTCCGTCGGGTCTTTAAAAACATTACTATATTGTTATTGTTGCTGTTGTCCGTCGGGTTTTTATGGGTTGTGGGTGAGTGACATTTACTTGCAAAACCTCGTACAATTATTGGAGTGGCCAATCACTAGCGAGGGGTCTGCCGGTAACACGTGGAAACACGCACGTGTTTCCTTCACACCCCTCGCTCGTGATTGACCTATCCAATAGTTGCACGAGGTTTTGCACAACCCATTCAAACCCGACGGAATGATTTCCAAAAACCGTCTATAAAGGGCCAAGAATCAATTGATTAAACCTCCTTTGTGCATTTCATGACCCCCAGAACTAAAACCATTCGCAACCGAGGCGGACCTCAAGGCGTACCACAAGATCAACTCTGAGAAAATGAAGATGGCGGTAGTGTTCAGAGGAAGCAACCCCATTCAGGTGAGCTTGAGCCCCGACCTTCACCTTGTCATCCGTCTGGACAGCGAGTACAACGATCAATGGAACACACGGGGCATTCTGCCCGACTTTCAGATGGGGCCAAGGTTACAGTTAGATCCTGGTGAGAAGTGTTTTCTTTCTGGGGGGTTTTCAGTCAAGGATGACAGTGTTGCTGTTTGCTCCTCAGTTGGAGGTGAATAGTCAAATCCTGAAAATAATGATGTCGGGTTTGTATGGATTGTGAACGAGTGAACACCCTTGCTTCTAGTGAGTCTAGCAATGCCCACGTGTTTCCTGTCCACAAAACTGACAAAGGAAACAAACTTGCATCGGGCTCGAATAGCATTAACTGCTGAAGAAACAATCCAAAAACGAAACAAAGAGTTTCTCTGTGCACTTTAAAGGCCGTTGGGTCGATATATTTGTGAATGTATTGTTTTGTCAATAACAAACGTTCAGACAACCTACCTTTCTTCTTTTTTGATGCTGAAGAGACAATACGAATAAACACCATCCAACCAATCCTTTCCACGTGTGTCCGACACACCCACTCAGTAGTGACTGGCCTTTAATGTCACGTGGTAAAGGTACATTTTCCCTCGTGTCATATGTATATAACATCAACAGTTATAAAAGAAACAATTGAAAGTCAGCAGAGACTTTCTTATGAGATTTGTTAAAATCTTTTAGCAGAGCAAAAGAGAGAGCGCCAAGATATCAGAAGTTGTAAACAAAAAATAAAACAATTGAAAGTCAGCAGATACTTTCTTCTGAGATTTGTCAAAATCTCTTTGCAGAGCAAAAGAGAGAGAGAAAAGAGTGTCCCTTCACAGGTGCCAGATCTATTCTACTACATTTTGTTTTGACTTTGAAAGGTACATATGTACATGTTATATATATAAATTAAAAAATTCAAGAAAAAGACAAGCCAAACAAAGAAGTTCAGGTGGCCGCCCAATGTATATATCTATGCGTTCACTTATCTCATTCATCTATCTCATGTTCACCTCCACGCAGATTACCGGGAAGTGGTCAAGCTCCAGATGCTGGTGGGCAGCGCTGTGGTGGAGGAATGGAGCGGTCAGAACGTGAGCGTGAGGTGGCAGACCAACCGTATGCCCTATCCCCCTTACGTCGAGGACGGCATGGCAACATTATTGATGGAGATAATGCCAGCCTTCATTATGCTGTCCTTTATACTGCCCGTCATCCAATACACCAAGGGAATCGTGCACGAGAAGGAGCAAAAACTTAAGGTGAATATGATATAGAGAATACTACTTGGCTTGGAGAGAAAACTTAAGGTGAATATGATATAGAGAATACTACTTGGCTTGGAGAGAAAACTTAAGGTGAATATGATATAGAGAATACTACTTGGCTTGGAGAGAAAACTTAAGGTGAATATGATATAGAGAATACTACTTGGCTTGGAGAGAAAACTTAAGGGGAATATGATATAGAGAATACTACTTGGCTTGGAGAGAAAACTTAAGGTGAATATGATATAGAGAATACTACTTGGCTTGGAGAGAAAACTTAAGGTGAATATGATATAGAGAATACTACTTGGCTTGGAGAGAAAACTTAAGGTGAATATGATATAGAGAATACTACTTGGCTTGGAGAGAAAACTTAAGGTGAATATGATATAGAGAATACTACTTGGCTTGGAGAGAAAACTTAAGGTGAATATGATAAAGAGAATACTACTTGGCTTGGAAAGAAAACTTAAGGTGAATATGATATAGAGAATACTACTTGGCTTGGAGAGAAAACTTAAGGTGAATATGATATAGAGAATACTACTTGGCTTGGAGAGAAAACTTAAGGTGAATATGATATAGAGAATACTACTTGGCTTGGAGAGAAAACTTAAGGTGAATATGATATAGAGAATACTACTTGGCTTGGAGAGAAAACTTAAGGTGAATATGATATAGAGAATACTACTTGGCTTGGAGAGAAAACTTAAGGTGAATATGATATAGAGAATACTACTTGGCTTGGAAAGAAAACTTAAGGTGAATATGATATAGAGAATACTACTTGGCTTGGAGAGAAAACTTAAGGTGAATATGATATAGAGAATACTACTTGGCTTGGAGAGAAAACTTAAGGTGAATATGATATAGAGAATACTACTTGGCTTGGAGAGAAAACTTAAGGTGAATATGATATAGAGAATACTACTTGGCTTGGAAAGAAAACTTAAGGTGAATATGATATAGAGAATACTACTTGGCTTGGAGAGAAAACTTAAGGTGAATATGATATAGAGAATACTACTTGGCTTGGAGAGAAAACTTAAGGTGAATATGATATAGAGAATACTACTTGGCTTGGAGAGAAAACTTAAGGTGAATATGATATAGAGAATACTACTTGGCTTGGAGAGAAAACTTAAGGTGAATATGATATAGAGAATACTACTTGGCTTGGAGAGAAAACTTAAGGTGAATATGATATAGAGAATACTACTTGGCTTGGAAGAAAACTTAAGGTGAATATGATATAGAGAATACTACTTGGCTTGGAGAGAAAACTTAAGGTGAATATGATATAGAGAATACTACTTGGCTTGGAGAGAAAACTTAAGGTGAATATGATATAGAGAATACTACTTGGCTTGGAGAGAAAACTTAAGGTGAATATGATATAGAGAATACTACTTGGCTTGGAGAGAAAACTAAAGGTGAATATGATATAGAGAATACTACTTGGCTTGGAGAGAAAACTAAAGGTGAATATGATATAGAGAATACTACTTGGCTTGGAGAGAAAACTTAAGGTGAATATGATATAGAGAATACTACTTGGCTTGGAAAGAAAACTTAAGGTGAATATGATATAGAGAATACTACTTGGCTTGGAGAGAAAACTTAAGGTGAATATGATATAGAGAATACTACTTGGCTTGGAGAGAAAACTTAAGGTGAATATGATATAGAGAATACTACTTGGCTTGGAGAGAAAACTTAAGGTGAATATGATATAGAGAATACTACTTGGCTTGGAAAGAAAACTTAAGGTGAATATGATATAGAGAATACTACTTGGCTTGGAGAGAAAACTTAAGGTGAATATGATATAGAGAATACTACTTGGCTTGGAGAGAAAACTTAAGGTGAATATGATATAGAGAATACTACTTGGCTTGGAGAGAAAACTTAAGGTGAATATGATATAGAGAATACTACTTGGCTTGGAGAGAAAACTTAAGGTGAATATGATATAGAGAATACTACTTGGCTTGGAGAGAAAACTTAAGGTGAATATGATATAGAGAATACTACTTGGCTTGGAAAGAAAACTTAAGGTGAATATGATATAGAGAATACTACTTGGCTTGGAGAGAAAACTTAAGGTGAATATGATATAGAGAATACTACTTGGCTTGGAGAGAAAACTTAAGGTGAATATGATATAGAGAATACTACTTGGCTTGGAGAGAAAACTTAAGGTGAATATGATATAGAGAATACTACTTGGCTTGGAGAGAAAACTTAAGGTGAATATGATATAGAGAATACTACTTGGCTTGGAGAGAAAACTTAAGGTGAATATGATATAGAGAATACTACTTGGCTTGGAAAGAAAACTTAAGGTGAATATGATATAGAGAATACTACTTGGCTTGGAGAGAAAACTTAAGGTGAATATGATATAGAGAATACTACTTGGCTTGGAGAGAAAACTTAAGGTGAATATGATATAGAGAATACTACTTGGCTTGGAGAGAAAACTTAAGGTGAATATGATATAGAGAATACTACTTGGCTTGGAGAGAAAATTTAAGGTGAATATGATATAGAGAATACTACTTGGCTTGGAGAGAAAAATTAAGGTGAATATGATATAGAGAATACTACTTGGCTTGGAGAGAAAACTTAAGGTGAATATGATATAGAGAATACTACTTGGCTTGGAGAGAAAACTTAAGGTGAATATGATATAGAGAATACTACTTGGCTTGGAGAGAAAACTTAAGGTGATTATGATAATTATAGAGAATACTACTTGGCTTGGAGAGAACACTTAAGATGAATATGATAATTATAGAAAATACTACTTGGCTTGGAGAGAAAACTTAAGGTGAATATGATATAGAGAATACTCCTTGGCTTGGAGAGAAAACGTAAGGTGAATATGATATAGAGAATACTACTTGGCTTGGAGAGAAAACTTAAGGTGAATATGATATAGAGAATACTACTTGGCTTGGAGAGAAAACTTAAGGTGAATATGATATAGAGAATACTACTTGGCTTGGAAAGAAAACTTAAGGTGAATATGATATAGAGAATACTACTTGGCTTGGAGAGAAAACTTAAGGTGAATATGATATAGAGAATACTACTTGGCTTGGAGAGAAAACTTAAGGTGAATATGATATAGAGAATACTACTTGGCTTGGAGAGAAAACTTAAGGTGAATATGATATAGAGAATACTACTTGGCTTGGAGAGAAAACTTAAGGTGAATATGATATAGAGAATACTACTTGGCTTGGAGAGAAAACTTAAGGTGAATATGATATAGAGAATACTACTTGGCTTGGAAAGAAAACTTAAGGTGAATATGATATAGAGAATACTACTTGGCTTGGAGAGAAAACTTAAGGTGAATATGATATAGAGAATACTACTTGGCTTGGAGAGAAAACTAAAGGTGAATATGATATAGAGAATACTACTTGGCTTGGAGAGAAAACTAAAGGTGAATATGATATAGAGAATACTACTTGGCTTGGAGAGAAAATTTAAGGTGAATATGATATAGAGAATACTACTTGGCTTGGAGAGAAAAATTAAGGTGAATATGATATAGAGAATACTACTTGGCTTGGAGAGAAAACTTAAAGTGAATATGATATAGAGAATACTACTTGGCTTGGAGAGAAAACTTAAGGTGAATATGATATAGAGAATACTACTTGGCTTGGAGAGAAAACTTAAGGTGATTATGATAATTATAGAGAATACTACTTGGCTTGGAGAGAACACTTAAGATGAATATGATAATTATAGAAAATACTACTTGGCTTGGAGAGAAAACTTAAGGTGAATATGATATAGAGAATACTCCTTGGCTTGGAGAGAAAACGTAAGGTGAATATGATATAGAGAATACTACTTGGCTTGGAGAGAAAACTTAAGGTGAATATGATAATTATAGAGAATACTACTTGGCTTGGAGAGAAAACTTAAGGTGAATATGATAATTATAGAGAATACTACTTGGCTTGGAGAGAAAACTTAAGGTGAATATGATATAGAGAATACTACTTGGCTTGGAGAGAAAACTTAAGGTGAATATGATATAGAGAATACTACTTGGCTTGGAGAGAAAACTTAAGGTGAATATGATATAGAGAATACTACTTGGCTTGGAGAGAAAACTTAAGGTGAATATGATAATTATAGAGAATACTACTTGGCTGGAGAGAAAACTTAAGGTGAATAGGATAATTATAGAGAATACTACTTGGCTTGGAGAGAAAACTTAAGGTGAATATGATATAGAGAATACTACTTGGCTTGGAGAGAAAACTTAAGGTGAATATGATATAGAGAATACTACTTGGCTTGGAGAGAAAACTTAAGGTGAATATGATATAGAGATGATATAGAGAATACTACTTGGCTTGCTATGTCATGTCAGATAAATTACACGAGGTGTTTTAACAAAAAAATTAAATGCGAGCAAAAGCGAGCGATTCCGGCCTTCATCCTGTTGTCTTTCATCCAATACACAAAGGGCAAGGTGAATAATAAATTGAGAATACTACATGGCTTGCTGTGTCATATTAAATTTACAAGACCTGTGTTTGTTCAATATTGAAATGCGAGCGAAAGCGAGCGATTCGATTCACCAAAGGCATCGTGCATGAGAAGGAGAGAAAACTTAAGGTGAATATGATATAGAGTATACTACTTGGCTTGGAGAGAAAACTTAAGGTGAATATGATATAGAGTATACTACTTGGCTTGGAGAGAAAACTTAAGGTGAATATGATATAGAGTATACTACTTGGCTTGTTACGTATATTATATCCAATTTACATGAGCTTGTTTTTGGTAAATATTGAAATCCGAGCGAAAGCGAGCGATTCGGTACACTGGGGCATCGTGTACAAAAAGGAGAGAAAACTAAAGGTGAATATGATATAGAGAATACTACTTGGCTTGGAGAGAAAACTAAAGGTGAATATGATATAGAGAATACTACTTGGCTTGGAGAGAAAACTAAAGGTGAATATGATATAGAGAATACTACTTGGCTTGTTACGTTATATTATGTCCAATTTACATGATCTTGTTTTTGGTAAATATTGAAATCCGAACGAAAGCGAGCGATTCGGTACACTAGGGCATCGTGTACAAAAAGGAGAGAAAACTAAAGGTGAATATGATATAGAGAATACTACTTGGCTTGTTACGTTATATCAGATTTACACGAGGTGTATTTAAAAAATATTGAAATGCGAGCAAAGGTGAGTGATTCGCTACACCACGAGAAGGAGATAAAACTTAATGTGAATATGATATAAAGTATCCTACATGGCTTGCTGTGTCATGTCAGATTTACACGAGGTGTTTTAAAACAATATTGAAATGCGAGCATAAGTGAGTGATTCCTGTTGGAACCCTATTCCTTCGCCCTGTTGTCCTGCATCCAATACACCAAGGGCAGCGTGTACAAGACCGAGCGAAAACTCAAGGTGAATCATTATGGCCTGGGTTAATTTCATGCATCCAGTGATTTGTTTTGTAATAACTTTAAGGTGAAATCATTATGGCCTTAATCCACAAAAACAAATACACTGCCAACGTTCCACAATTTAGATTTAAAAAAACAAGAAAGATGGCCTAGATTAATTTAATGCATTCGGTGATTTTGTTTTATAACAGATCTAGTCTGTACAAATGATAGACATTGAAAGACTTATCTCCCGGTGTGAGTTGTGCAGCCAAAAACCCTGTTTATTTGAAATGTACACTTGTTGCTCCAATAGGATATAAAGTTGATTTCTCCTTTTGACCAAATTATGACAATATTTCACAGATCGAGACAGTCAGTGTTTCTCCGAGACCGCGACAGTGGTCGAGCTGAACAATGACTGTTTGTGTTGTGTTTTTGTTTTGTTTTGTTTTTTCCTTCTTCTTCCTCTTCTTTTTCTTCTCTCTCATCTCTTCTCTGCCTCTTTGTTTTCTCTCTTTCTCTTTTTCTTCTCTCTTTTCTTTATGTATTTATTTTTTTATTTGTTTTATTCTCTTTTTGCTTGTCCCGACGCTTGTTCCTTCTCCCAGAATGCTCCCACGCCGCCCTGTCCCGGCACTCACTGCAACATCCACCCCTGAACTTCGTTCCACCGCCAGACTTTGTCGAATCAATGAGCCCCCAGTGTTGGTCAGACACCTGGGCACCCTCACTAATTTTACAGACACTCCAGGGAAGGATGTCAGGCCGCTGCGACAGGCTACCCTCGGAAGATGACACTGCACTGCTGCTGAGTCACTTCGACGGTGTTCAGTATTGGTCCTGTTCCTGGCAAGGGACACAGGCACCGCTACCTACTAAGCCCTCTACTTAGGACACTGACTGTTAAGTCGCGGAGCCAGACTGAGTGAGCGTCTCCTCAGAGAGCAGACCGCCACTGCGTCCTTCCGTCGACCCCCCTGGAGCAGGCTTGCAGCGGGATGGCTGGAACAGGAACACCGGGACCAAGGTCACCATGAGAGCCCTGAGCAGGAAGGGTCACAAGAATCGAGACAAGTTTTCATTCGTGAAGTGATCTGTGTGATCCCAGCCTTCCCATTGGAACTTTAGCACTTCCACTCTGGGTAGGAGCCGACCGAAGCTCGACCGAAGCTCGAAAAACCCACGCTCCCCTTATGGGATTCGAACCAGTCCGATGCGCTAACCACTGCGCCACGGGGGCCGGTGTGATGTGTTGTGTTGTGTTGTGTTGGGTTGTGTTGTGTTGTGTTGTGTAGTGTAGTTCATGCTCATTTTACAACAGTGAGTTAAACAAGAATGCCCTATTTCTGCACTTTAGTACTGAAGCGCTTACAAAAAACCCAAAGTGTTGCAGCGAGCAATATCTGGGAAAAACAGAAGTTTGAAAATTAACGTTTGTGAGATAAACGATTTTCATGTAACTGAGCAGTACACTTTAACGTTGTCGGAGGTTTATTTTCGCGCTTACAAAGACAAATAGATTGGTCTTTTCTGATTTGCTATGTACAGGAGTCCATGAAGCTGATGGGACTGCTGCCTTCAGCGCACTGGGCGGCCTGGTTCTTCACCTGCATGATCTTCATGGTCATCACCATGGCAATCTACACGGTCTTTCTGGGGGTGTCTTTCAGTGACAACGGTCCTGCCATAGGAAACAGCGACATCACACTGTTCTTCGTGTTCATGCTTGTCTATGCCGTTGCCATCGTTACCTACTGTTTCATGATGAGCTCCGTGATCCAAAAAGGTCGGTGGATGGGTAGAAAGTTAAAGACCAACATCGCGGCCTCGACAGATTTAGCTCTGTTTTCTCGAGCCTGTAATACGTGTACATCCGGTGTCTAAATTTATTTCTGAGGTCTTCTACTACTACTAATAATAATCAGGGTATTTATAGGGTGCAAATCTTAAAATAGTTCTAAGCGCCTTACAATCTTAAATATAATAATCTTAATAGCAGCAACAATACACAACATAAGCGCCTTAAATCAATCATAAATACAGTAATCTTAGTATAACAGCAACAATATAGCTCAGTTGGTAGCGCGCTGGATTTGTATTCAGTTGGCCGCTGTCAGCGTGAGTTCGATCCCAGGTTCGGCGGAAATTTATTTCACAGAGTCAACTTTGTGTGCAGACTCTCTTCGGTGTCCGAACCTCCCCCCGTGTACACTACATTGGGTGTGCACGTTAAAGATCCCACGATTGACAAAAGGGTCTTTCCTGGCAAAATTGGTTAGGCACAGTTAATAATTGTCTACCTATACCCGTGTGACTTGGAATAATAGGCCGTGAAAGGTAAATATGCGCCGAAATGGCTGCAATCTACTGGCCGTATAAAATTTCATCTCACACGGCATCACTGCAGAGCGCCTAGAACTGTACCCACGGAATATGCGCGATATAAGACTCATTGATTGATTGATTGATTGATTGAACAATACACATTAAAAACAAATAAACTTTAAATAAATGGAAACACAATCACGTACACACCCCCCGCGGGTTAGGGGGAGTCCCATATTGGTTGGGACTAGAAAGAATTTACCCGATGCTACCCAGCATGTCGATCGTAAGAGGCGACTAACGGTTCTGTTTCTTCTCTTCTTTTGTCTTATTTCTGCCTTACCAGTCCTTTCACCTATATTTCCTTCCAAGAAAACTCTCCCTACTATTCCCTGCAGTTTTCCAATTCTTTTCTTGTTGTCTTATTTCTACCTGACTGGATCCATCACCTTTATTTCACTTACCAAAAGTCTTCTTTTCCACATCCTTATTTCTCTGCACCCCGCATGTCGTATGAGGCGACTAACGGATTCTGTTTCTCCTTTTACCCTTGTTAAGTGGTTCTTGTATAGAATATAGTCAATGTTTGTAAAGATTTTAGTCAAGCAGTATGTAAGAAATGTTTAGTCCTTTGTACTGGAAACTTGCATTCTCCCAGTAAGGTCATATATTGTACTACGTTGCAAGCCCCTGGAGCAATTTTTTGATTAGTGCTTTTGTGAACAAGAAACACTTAACAAGTGGCTCTATCCCATCTCCCCCCCCCCCCCTTTCCCCTATCCCATCTCCCCCCTTTCCCTCGTCGCGATATAACCTTCGTGGTTGAAAACGACGTTAAACACCAAATAAAGAAAGAAAATCACGTACACAATACACAATTTAAATGAATCGATCGTTATCAAATGCAGTCTCAGATGTTCGCTACACATAATGATGGGACACTTTTCTACTACTATAGCAAGGCTTGGTCTTCTGGAGACGAATGTTCGGCTTTAAAACTCTGTTTCTGTTGTCTAAGCCTTGCTCACCGTGGCTTTTGCCGACAACAGGTACATTGGAGAGAAACACGCACAATTTCACATAAAAGACAAACACAACCTAACAAACATATTGATCTATAAATGTACGAGTAAACATTCGTGCAAGAGTTCAGGATAGCGCAAATGTGGTGTATTGTTGCCTCTCTTGCGTTAAAAGTATTTCCATCTATCATTCATTGATACAATCCAAAACAAGTTTTAATTGTTGTTTTAATTCAACAAGTTATAATAAGCTGATGGTGGTGATCCTAACGTACTTGCACATGACAATTTCTTCTGGCGAGATGTTAACGCATATATGTCTATTTGAGCCCGAATTCGACTTCGCGAAGACTTTTTAGCTAACATTCAGGGCCAAACCTTTTTGCAGCCAGCTGCGTAAAGTAGACTTTGCAAAGCACAAAGTACAGTGAATGTAACGTTTTGTTTTGCAATAAATTAAACGTTCCAATAACCTACCATTCTTGTTTTTGTGTTCTGAATGTTGGTACTTTAGCAGTCTATATGTTTTGGGGTTTTCCCCCATAATTTGAGATACCAATTCATTTGAGACGTTAAAGCAAGAAACCAAGCAACCAAATAATTATGTTATCTCTCTTATCCCCCCCCCCCCCCCCAGCCAACATCGCTGCGGTGGTGGGCGGTCTGGTGTACTTCGGGCTGTACATTCCCTACATCTTCCTCAACCAACACTACGAGACCACGACGTACAGCGAAAAGATGGCCGTAGGACTGCTCTTCAACTCCGCCATGGCTCTGGGTATGAAGGTCATCGGACTCTACGTCGGAACCGGTGAGTATATATAACGCTTCTGTGAAAACAAGAGAGGGGGGGTAGAGAGAGAGGAGGAGGGAGAGAGAGAGAATGCGAGAGATGGGGGAGAGAGAGAGAAACCGAGAGAGAGAGGGAGAGAGAGAGAGAGAGGGAGGGAGGGAGGGAGGGAGGGAGGGAGGGAGAGAGAGAGAGAGAGAGGGGGGAGAGAGAGAGAGAGAGAGAGAGAGAGAGAGAGAGAGAGAGAGACTGGGCTTAATCTTCAACCCATCCATGGCTCTAGGGATGAAGGTCATCGGTCTCTACGTCGGTACTGGTGAGTAACATTTCTGTGTAGGATGAGGTGTTTTGTTAAGAATAATGTTACTAGTGTATTCGAATGTTAATACTGTTGTAGTGTTTTGTCTGTCTTTTTGTTATATGCTTCACTACTGTAACTTCTCAAGTTGAATTCGATTTGATTTGACGGGCGCTGTGGCGGGGTGTTATTAGACGTCGGCCTCTTAATCGAAAGGTCGAGGGTTCGAATCCCGGCCGCGGCCGCCTGGTGGGTTAAGTGTGGAGATTTTTCCGATCTCCCAGGTCAATTTATGTGCAGACCTGCTAGTGGCTTATCCCCTTTCGTGTGAATACGCAAGCACAAGAACAAGTGCGCACGGAAAAGATCCTGTAATCCATGTCAGAGTTCGGTGGGTTATAGAAACACAAAAATACCCAACATGCTTCCTCCGAAAGCGGCGTATGGCTGCCTAAATGGCGGGGTAAAAACGGTCATACACGTAAAATTCCACTCGTGCAAAAACACGAGTGTACGTGGGAGTTTCAGCCCACGAATGCAGAAGAAGAAGAAGAAGAAGAAGAAGAAGATTTGAATGATTTAGATTCTTTTCTCCCGAATTTTTGCTCTTCAGAAAAGTATCATGTATTGGAATTATGGCTATGACCGATTCATTTTCTTGTCGAATAACGTACTTCCAGGCGAGGGAATCAGTTGGAGCAAAATAGCAGAACCCGCTATTCCTGACGACAACTTTAGCTTCCAGGATGTCCTGATTATGCTGTTGGTAGACTCGGCTATCCACCTTACTGTCACGTGGTACCTGGACAACGTCTGGCCCGGCGAATTTGGTGTACCCAAACCATTTTATTTTCCCTTTACGGTAAGCCAAGAAAACAAAACACTTAATGAGATACGTGCCTCCAATTTAACAAAACATGTATTGCGTCAAAAGCGAAGTGTCATGAGCAGTGCAACATAAGAACACTACATTTCCCTCTCCCCAACCTGTTTCTGTTCAAATAGGCAACACCGACATTCTTTTCTCACCATCAGCTAGAAACCTTGGATTCACCCTTTCATCTGACATGACCCTTAACAAACATATATCTTTAGTCTGTAGAGCAGCTTATTTTGAGCTTCGTAAGATCAGCACCATTCGCCACACACTCTCCTCTCAAACAACTAACACTCTTGTCTGTGCCTTTGTTCTTTCTAAACTTGACTACTGCAACTCTCTTCTCTCTGGCTGTCCTCTGTACCTCCTGCATAAACTACAAAAAGTCCAAAACTTGGCAGCACGCCTCATTCTCAAAGCACGAAAACGAGATCACGCAACACCACTTCTTCACACACTGCACTGGTTACCTATTCAAGCCCGCATTGACTACAAACTGTCTACCCTCTGCTTTAACTTCTTTTCTGGTTCGTCTCCTGCTTACTTCTCTGAACTCCTCACCGTCTATTCTCCAGCAAGACAACTCCGTGCCTCTTCTGACTGTCGCATCCTTACCATTCCACACACCAAAACCAAAACATACGGACAACGCACTTTTACTTTCTGCGCACCCACACAATGGAATTCTCTCCCCTTTCACATCCGCCACTCTCAGTCACCCCAAGCATTCAAACGAGCACCTCTTCAGGAAATACAACCCCTGATTTTGTTTTCTCAGTCCATCAGTAGGCTACATGTAGTGTTATTTGTTGTTTTAGTGATTTTTCACCACCTATTTTATTCATGTTTTTATTACTTAGTTAGTGGAAGAATCTTTTGTAATGTATGTTTGAAGGTGTATGCTTTTAATTAAGCGTTGTTGACTATGAATGTAGATGTAAATGCTTGTATAACTGTGTTTTAATTTTAGTGTTATTTGTTGTTTTAGTGATTTTTCACTACCTATTTTATTCATGTTTTTATTATTTAGTTAGTGGAAGAATCTTTTGTAATGTATCTTTGATGGTGTATGCTTTTAATTAAGCGTTGTTGACTATGAATGTAGATGTAAATGCTTGTATAACTGTGTTTTAATTTTAAATGTGTCAAGCGCAAAGAGCATAATTGTAAAGTTATGATGTTGCGCTATATAAATGCTCATTTATTATTATTATTATTATTATATGGTTCCTGTCGGACCAGCTTGAGACGACCTCATGTGCATGATATGCTAACGTGGGAGTGTTTGGGTTTTGTATGTCATGGGTGGTCTCTTTCACCTATGTAGGATAACAAGAAGTGTGTATATCCGCTTTGAAGTCTCAGGGAATGTTTCGTTTTGTCAATGAGTGAACGTTCCAATAAATGAAACCTAATAGCCGCTTTATACTTAAAGGCGGCTAAATAACCTTCCTTGGTTTTTCATTCTGTATTTATCAACAGAAAAGCTACTGGTGCGGACTGACGCCTCAATACAAGAACACCGGCCTTGCTCTCAATACAGACGACGAGCACTTTGAAAGTGAGCCCCAGGGACTGAAGGCTGGCATCAGTGTAGACAAGCTGAGAAAGGTAGGTTCTCTTCGCTTTTCTGTATCTCTATTTTTTAAACTTTCTGAGCTTGTTTTTAATCCAAACATATCATATCTATATGTTTATGGAATCAGGAACTGACAAAAAATAAGATGAAATTGTTTTAAAATCGATTTCGGAAAGTTAATTTTAAATCATAATTTTCATATTTTTTACTTTCAGAGCTTGTTTTTAATCCGAATATAACATATTTATATGTGTTTGGAATCAAACAATGACGAAGAATAAGATGAAATTGTTTTTGGATCGTTTAATAAAATAATAAAAAAATTTAATTACTATTTTCTGATTTTCAATGACCAAACTCATTAATTAATGTCTAAGCCTACACAGCAAAAATGCAGTACCAAAGTCCGGCCTTCGTCGAAGATTGCTTGGCCAAAATTTCAATCAATTTAATTGAAATATGAGGGTGTGACAGTGCCGCCTCAACTTTTACAAAAAAACAGATATGACGTCATCAAAGACATTAATCAAAAAAAGGAAAAAATATCTGGGGATATCATTCCCAGCAACTCTCATGTAAAGTTTCATGAAAATCGGTTAGTGGGGTTTACTCTGAATCGCTATACACACACATACACACACACACACACACACACACGCATGCACACACACATACACCTAAAGTGTGGATGGTTACCTAAGAGGCGGCACTGGGTGTAGTGCCTTTCTAGTGCACTTGCACTACAACAGCACTGGGTGCAGTACTCGCTCCGGCATCGGAGAATTTTGCACTAAAAAATGCACAAAATTTGACCTATTTCGTCGCCTATAGAGGACGGAAAGAATGTCATTTTGAACATTGTTATGACATTCTTTCCGTCAAAAAAGTCAATTTAACGGTGTCAATTTAACCATAAGGCAACCATCCACACGTGTGGACGGAAAGAATGTCATTTTGAACATTGTTATGACATTCTTTCCGTCAAAAAAGTCAATTTAACGGTGTTAAATGAAGCGACCATCCACACAATTAGGTTGCCATCCAGAGTTTAGGTTGCCATCCACGTGTGGATGGTTGCCTTATGGTGATTTAGGCAACCAAACCTGTGGAAACATGGGTACACACACACACACACACACACACACACACACACACACACACAGACACACACCCACACAGACACACACACGCACGACCCTCGTTTCGATTCCCCATCGATGTTAAAACATTTAGTCAAAACTTGACTAAATGTAAAAAAGAAAGAAAGAAAGAAAGGAAAAAAGAAGAACGAAAGAAAGAGGATAGGAAGCGAGAACGAAAGAAATTGAGACAGACAGGCAGACAGGCAGACAGACCGACAAACATGCTGGCAAGTAGGCAGGCAGACAGACAGATAGAAAGACAGAAGAAGAAATAAATAATTGGCTACATACGCTCGTATAACATATTACAAGAACCCAATAAAAGATATAATATCAGTCAACCTGTCATGTGTCACATTAGGAGTTTGGGAAGAACAAGGTGGCCGTCAACAACGTGTCCCTGAAGATGTACGAAGGGCAGATAACTGTCTTGTTGGGACACAACGGTGCAGGGAAGACAACCACCATGTTCATGCTCACAGGTATACACTTCTACTTTTTCAGCGTTCGTGGGTTGAAACTCCCACGTGCAGTTTTTGTGTATTTTTGTTTGTTTATTTGTTTGTCTGTTTTTGATTTTCGATTCAAATCACTAATGGAGTTATAATGAGAGATTGCCAATAGCTGCACCATGTATCTTGCTCTAAGATATATAATTATTTTGAACTGCTTTTTACTGTGTTATTTGTTGTTTTAGTGATTTTTCACTACCTATTTTATTCATGTTTTTATTATTTAGTTAGTGGAAGAATCTTTTGTAATGTATCTTTGATGGTGTATGCTTTTAATTAAGCGTTGTTGACTATGAATGTAGATGTAAATGCTTGTATAACTGTGTTTTAATTTTAAATGTGTCAAGCGCAAAGAGCATAATTGTAAAGTTATGATGTTGCGCTATATAAATGCTCATTTATTATTATTATTATTATTATTATTATTATTATTATTATTATAAAACAATTATTGTTCATAGAAATTAAATCTTTGACATTTTGAAATTTCAAGGATTCCTTCCACCCTCGTCCGGCACGGCAATCATCAACGGTCTTGACATTCGCAGCGACATGGACACCATTCGACATGACCTTGGCCTTTGTCCTCAACACAACATTCTCTTCGATGCAATGACCGTTGAAGAGCACCTGGACTTCTTCGCAAGGGTCAGCACATGTTTTTTCTTCTTTTTCTTTGGTACTGTCATAACACCTGTTCCTTGTCTGGTGTGCTCTCACACCGCCCCGTCCCAGCATCCACTGCTCCATCCACCTGTGAATTTGGGTCAGCACATAGCTGCATATGATTTTGATCTCTTCGTACTCAACAGTTTTACAAGGTTCAGAGGACGTAAGAAAACAAAACACGTTTCTCTTCACTTTTCCAGCGTGCTCTTGACTTCTTCTCTGTTTGTTTTGCTTGTTTATTTTCTTCGCAGTGCAGAACACGGTCCAGATGTAATAAAGCAATTATCCTACATACGTGTGAAATACCACTCATGTCATAACACTATCGTTCACTCCACAGTTCTTGTGAAGAGGTCGTGTCTGACAGGGACCTGATTTTACACTGCCCGTGATGCCGAGTCACCAAGACAAACGTCATTCTGGGAAGAATTTTAAGAACGTACACGTCACGATATGCTTTCTAGAGTGAAGACGTTTTGCTTTGAGGTCAAAGATTACAAGAGGCTTTCGAAGAGATACAGGTTCCATTTGAAGCGTCTTCAATTCGACTGAGGGACGTTTGCAGCAAAAGACATGCAAGCACAGTATGCAGGATAAACAGAATACTACATGATTCGTTGTCTTTTTCAAATATTGAAAAGCTCGCTTTCGCTCGCAGTTTAATATTTAAGAACACCACTCGTGTAAAACTGGTATCACATAGGAAGCCATGTAATATTCTTTATATCCATCATGAAAAGATACTATATCCCATGACCTCCCTTCTTTGTCTCTGTTACTTCAGTATGGGTATATATATATGTTGTATTTTTATAGCTCAATAAATACATCATGGACTCCAAAAAATATATGATAGTGCAGATTCCGATTTGGGCAAAGGACTACTTTCCTCCCGACCTTTGACCTCGCGCCGAACAATGTGACACATTTGTATGAAGTTCTAAAATCGTATTGCACGGCTCAGAAAACCATATCAGTTGCACGCAAAAATGAATCTCAGAACTGATCTGATGTATGAGATGCAATAAGCAAAAGTTTCTTTCATTATGAAAGCAATGCAGGTCGAAAAAAACGAACATTCAACTTACAAGATAACCAGATGCTAGCGAACCAAAACAAAAACACGAGTACCCTCCCCTTGCATCGTTAGCAGACGACTTTTGAGAATCTGTCGGTAGTGTGTTTTGGTGTGCGCCTTCAGCTATCAAACATCGGCTGTTTCACGTGTTTTGCGAGCAAGTCTACTCTTTTGCCTGGCTCTGCAGTAAGTCCACATATTTTTCCGTAATCCAGTCATATTCCTTCAAAATGCAATCAATCGGCGGTGACAGACGTGTCGGTCGCGTTTTCCTCACACCATACCAGTTTAAGTTCATCCATGCAAACACACTCGCAAAACAGTTTATCACGTAGATACATTTCAAATAGGGAGCAAATGGTTAAATCTAAACCTACATATTTGTTCCCTAAAATTTGCTTCTCTGTCAATAAGCCTAATTACACACGTTCGAGAAAAACAACGTGGAACCGATTCTGAATCGAGTAAGCCAAATGGGTCCCAAACCCGTTTCGCCCGTTCTGCCGACCTGAAACGCAAAACAAAAGAATTGTGCGCTTCAACTAAATTAATTTCTATTCGACTTCATTACTTTCTTGCAACTTATGAACCTTTACTTAAAGCTTTTAAATGGTCTGAAAGTAGTGTTACCGCGTACTTATCGATGCACTCATTCGTTTTATTTTTTCAGCGACGGTCACTTAGTTTAAGGTTGCAAAAGGGCTAAGTCTCGCTGGCAACAGTTTTACCCTGCACAGATCGCAACAGTGCCGCTAGTAGTCTACACTTTGTGTTTGATGGTAGAATGGGATATACAGATTACAACACTCGTGGTTTTTTATATGGCTTGTATTTCAGTCAAGACCCAGCGGGAATATCAATCGAGAGCCACTCGCCAGAGGCTCGTGTCTCCCGATGATATTCATCCGCTGGGTCTTGACTGAAATACAAGCCATATAAAAAACCACTCGTGTTGTAACCTATACGTCCATCACGTGCCGTCGTTCCTTACTCGTCATTAATTTACCATCATGAAGAAGTCATCGACAGGCTGCCGATGAAGAATTTACCAAAACTGGTTTCTTTTGTGTTTTTTACATTTGGTCACATTTTGACTTTATGTTTTAACATAGACGGGGAATCGGAACGAGGGTCATGGTGTGTGTGTGTGTGTGTGTGTGTGTGTGTGTGTGTGTGTGTGTGTGTGTGTGTGTGTAAAGTGATTCTAAGAAAACTACTGGACCAATCTTCATGAAACTTCGCATGAGAGTTTCTGGGTATGATATCCTTAGACCTGGTTATAATTTTTTGAATAGATGTCTTTGATGACGTCACATCCGGATTTTTTTCTGAAATTGAGGCGGCACTGCCATGCCCTAATTTTCCAACCAAATAGAATGAAATTTTGGTAAAGCAATGTTCGACGAAGTTCGGATTATGGTATTGCATTTCAGCGCGAAATCGTAAAAATTAAGTAATTAGTTTGCTCATTTAAAGTTGTAATTAAAATCGAATTTTCAGTAACAGATTAAACAATGAATGCATTGTATTCCTCATCTTCTCCTAAATTCAAAAATATATAGATATGTTATGTTTACTCTAGTAATGTGCTCAGAATTACAGAAATAGGTTCAACACTATACGGTCGCAATCTTCGCGGAGACGAGCGTGACGTCTTGGTCTTCGCGTATGACTAGCCAAGACTGTCTAAATGTAGTTTCGGTGATGATTGGTTTGTGGTGTTGATCTTTTATCCCAGCGAAGCTGGAGGTATCCCGTGAACGCTATACTGTAATCGATTTGAGAAATGTGCATACCGAATAATACATGATAAAGAAGGATTCTTTGTGCCCGAAAATGGGCCACAGTTGGAGATGGAAGTTCACCAAAAATTGGGACCATACTAACAAAAATACGGTGGGTAAAATTGGCGCCCCCATTTTTTGAGCAAACGCCACCCAAGGCCGCTTTGGACGGGTAGAAATTCCGTAGTTTCCAAGTCTATGGATAAAGCTCGCGTAAGAAGAATACGTCACGGTCGAAAGTCTTTGACGTCAATTAATGCATCATGACGTCATGCCTCCCTGTAGTCTTTCTCTCTCGCGCGGTGTGTGTGTTTGTGTTCATTTTGTGCACATGTGTTAGTGTTACTGTTTGTGTGTGTGTGTGTGTGTGTGTGTTCGTGTGTGTGTGTGTGTATTTGTGTGTGTGTGCGCACGCGTGCATGAGTCTGTACTCGTGTGTGTGTGAGTGTGTGTGTGGTGTGTGTGTGTGTGTATTGTGTGTGCGCACGCGTGCATGAGTCTGTACTCGTGTGTGTGTGTGTGGTGTGTGTGTGTGTGTATTTGTGTGTGTGTGTGTGTGTGTGTGTGTGTGTGAGTGCGTGTGAGTGAGTGTGTATATGTGTGCGTGTGTGACTTGGGGTGTGTGTGTGTGTGTGTGTGCGTGTGTGTGTTTGAGAGAGAGAGAGAGAGAGAGAGAGAGAGAGAGAGAGAGAGAGAGAGAGAGAGAGAGAGAGAGAGAGAGAGAGAGAGAGAGAGAGAGGTTTGTCTTTCGCTGGGGTATGCAGTGCCTTGGCGTTGCACATCTACTTAATTTGTGGTGTTGATCTTTTACCTTTAGTTTGATACTGACTGACTAAATGTTTTTATATCGCTTCACGCGACTTGTTCTTTTTGTTGCAAACATTTTGTATCCTTCTCGAGAAAAAAGCTGCCCATTTTTCCTTCGCACATTTCTGAATTTTCTTTTCTTCCAACAGTTGAAGGGCTGCCCTGCGTCACGCGTGAAAGAGGAAGTTGACAAGATCTTGACGGAAGTGGGGTTAGAGTTCAAGAGACATGCGCAGTCACAAACACTGTCAGGAGGACAGAAGCGCAAGTTGTCAGTCGGAATTGCCCTCATCAATGACTCCAAGGTAAGAGATGCTTTGTGAAAAAAGTCAAAGTTTTCTTTTCTTTTCCAAGTCATTTTTCTGTTTTTTGTTGTGGTTTTTTTTCTTTTCTTATTTCGTTCTTTATTGCTTTGAAATATGTTTTACTTTCTTAGCGCAAAATGCATGTACCTAGATAAATAGTTACGATACTCTAGCTTTAGACTAGCCGGGAATGTATAGACCAACTAATTCAAAGATAGCTCTTTTCTTTTGTTTAATAGAATTTGGTGGAATGGAGCCATTCTGATGCTTATTTTAGCTTAGAAATAAAAACAGAACACACTGTTCACTGAAGTGTTCTTTTTTTAACACACTGTTTGTACCAGTTGTGAACTCAGTAGGAAATGCTATATGATTCTACTAGCAAAAGTAGCACACATGGCAACCGGCACGGTTGGCCTAGTGGTAAGGCGTCCGCCTTGTGATCGGGAG
The DNA here is from genome assembly GCF_037325665.1 of Littorina saxatilis. Classification (NCBI taxonomy): domain Eukaryota; kingdom Metazoa; phylum Mollusca; class Gastropoda; order Littorinimorpha; family Littorinidae; genus Littorina; species Littorina saxatilis. The sequence continues at coordinate 10,454,904 of NC_090248.1, forward strand.
GTCGTGGGTTCGAACCCCGGCCGGGTCATACCTAAGACTTTAAGATTGACAATCTAGTGGCTGCTCCGCCTGGCGTCTGGCATTATGGGGTTAGTGCTAGGACTGGTTGGTCCGGTGTCAGAATAATGTGACTGGGTGAGACATGAAGCCTGTGCTGCGACTTCTGTCTTGTGTGTGGCGCACGTTAAATGTCAAAGCAGCACCGCCCTGATATGGCCCTTCGTGGTCGGCTGGGCGTTAAGCAAACAAACAAACAAATGGTAAACATGCACTAGTGTTTACCATGTGTGCTTCTTTTTCAAGCAGAATGATAAAGTTCGTCACACAAGGTTCACAACTGGTAACCAAAAGGTGTGTTCAAAAGAAATGGTTGTGTTGGGTTTTGTTGATTTATCTTCCGTTTTGGATGGTTAAGTTGAACATGTCTGTTTACAGCACAAATGTGATCCTCCACCACGAAATGAGTCGCATGTCACCTCGCGCGGTTCTGCGCTAGGCTAAATATAAGTCCGGGGAGTGTCTGGTTAGTGTGAGGGTCACCTTAGTCACAGGCTTATAACTCAAACAGTGTTCGCTCTTTTCTAAAACGGGTTTCACCACTGAATAGAGCATAAAAAACTCTTTAGGGAAATGTAAAAATATGAAACTCATGTAAAGGTGACATGCGACTCATTTCGTGGTGGAGGGTCACAAATTGGCTCTATTGCACATGTGTTCATCTTGACGTCGCAGGTCGTAATACTTGACGAGCCGACGTCAGGTATGGACCCCGCGTCACGACGTCAGACGTGGGACGTCTTGCAACGTCATCGTGCCGGCCGTACCATGCTGCTGACCACCCACTTCATGGACGAGGCTGACCTGCTGGGTGACCGTATCGCCATCATGGCTGAGGGGGTTGTGCAGTGCTGTGGATCCTCCATGTTTCTCAAGAAACTCTATGGTAAGATAAGCTTATAGTCTTGCCTTTTGGTTTGAGAATAGAACCATTTTATGGGCGAGGCTGACCTGCTGGGTGACCGTATCGCCATCATGGCTGAGGGGGTTGTGCAGTGCTGTGAATCCTCCATGTTTCTCAAGAAACTCTAGGGTAAGATTGGTTTTAAATGCACAGACAGATAAACACTTATGATACAATAAAAATAAGACCTTGGGTGGTCGTTATTGACAAGGTTCGACTGTACCACAAACATTTTCCTTTCTCGCAGGAACTGGCTATCATCTGGTGCTGGTCAAAAAGCAGTCATGTCACGTGGACAAAGTGACGTCAGTCATACAACAGCACATCCCCGCTGCCCGCTTTGAGAGCGAGATCAACACAGAGTTGTCTTACCTGCTACCTGACGACCAGGCGGCGCTGTTCCCTGACCTCTTCAGACAGCTGGAGGCTCACAAAGAGGAGCTGGGCATCGGAGGGTTTGGGACTACCGCTACCACCATGGAAGAGGTGTTCTTGAAGTAAGTGGTTTTGTGTGTGTGTTTTTTTTCCTCTTGTTTTTTTCTTCTTTTTCTTCGTTCATGGGCTTGGACTTCCACGTTCACTCATGTTTGTTTGAATTGTTACGTGTATGACCGTGTTTACCCCGCCATTCTGGCAGCATACGCCGATTTCGGGGGAGGCATGCTGGGTATTTTCGTGTTTCTATAACCCACCGAACTCTGGCATGGATTACAGGATCTTTTCCGTGCGCACTTGAACTTGTGCTTGCGTGTACACACGAAGGGGGTTAAGTCACTTGCAGGTCTGCACATAAGTTGACCTGGGAGATCGGAAAAATCTCCACTCTTAACCCACCAGGCGGCAGCGACCGGGATTCGAACTCACGACCTCCCGATTAGGAGGCTGACATATCTTACCACCACGCCACTGCGCCCGTCGGATCATCTGCTGTGTAGTTTTTTCGGGGGGGGGGTGTGTTGGGCGCTTATTTTGCACGTGCAAAGATGACTTTCTGCGATTCCTATATTTATAAACCTCCTTTACGTAATTTTGTATAGTCAGTAAATATGTTGTTGATATATAATCCTTTACAGACACCTTTTTTTTATTCCATTTTAATTTATCTTATCAATGGACAATACAGTGATTGTTATTGTTATTGCTATTATTGTGTTTTCTCGGGTTTATTTATGTCGGATCATTTGCTGTGTAGTTGTTTTTTTTGGGTGTGTAGGGTGTTCATTTTGCACGTGTGAAGATGCCTTTCGGAGATTTCAATAAACCTCTATGACGTAACATTGTTTAGAGTCAGTGGATATGTTGTTGTTGTTGTTGTTGTTGTTGTTGTTGTTGTTGTTGTTGTTGTTGTTGTTGTTGTTGTTGTTGTTAATGATGATAATGGTAGCAGTGCGATATCGTACTTGCGGCTAAACTTCAGTGGCTTCAGGGACTTTCGCCTCTACGATAACTGTTGCTTTTTATATTTAGTCAAGTTTTGACTAAATATTTTAACATCGAGGGGGAATCGAAACGAGGGTCGTGGTGTATGTGCGTGTGTGCGTGTGTGCGTGTGTGCGTGTGTGTGTGTGTCTGTGTGTGTGTAGAGCGATTCAGACTAAACTACTGGACCGATCTTTATGAAATTTGACATGAGAGTTCCTGGGTATGAAATCCCCATACGTTTTTTTCATTTTTTTGATAAATGTCTTTGATGACGTCATATCCGGCTTTTCGTGAAAGTTGAGGCGGCACTGTCACGCCCTCATTTTTCAACCAAATTGGTTGAAATTTTGGTCAAGTAATCTTTGACGAAGCCCGGACTTCGGTATTGCATTTCAGCTTGGTGGCTTAAAAATTAATTGATGACTTTGGTCATTAAAAATCTGAAAATTGTAAAAAAAAATAAAAATTTATAAAACGATCCAAATTTACGTTTATCTTATTCTCCATTATTTGCTGATTCCAAAAACATATAAATATGTTATATTCGGATTAAAAACAAGCTCTGAAAATTAAATATATAAAAAATATTATCAAAATTAAATTGTCCGAATCAACTTAAAAACACTTTCATCTTATTCCTTGTCGGTTCCTGATTCCAAAAACATATAGATATGATATGTTTGGATTAAAAACACGCTCAGAAAGTTAAAACAAAGAGAGGTACAGAAAAGCGTGCTATCCTTCTTAGCGCAACTACTACCCCGCTCTTCTTGTCAATTTCACTGCCTTTGCCATGAGCGGTGGACTGACGATGCTACGAGTATACGGTCTTGCTGAAAAATGGCAGCTACTTGACTAAATATTGTATTTTCGCCTTACGCGACTTGTTCTTTCTTTTTTTGCTTGAGTGTGAGACGATTTTTCGGTTGTTTGTGTATCTCTTCGCTTATTTCAAATGGTGTGCAAGAAGAAAAACAAGTCGCGTAAGGCGAAAATACAATATTTAGTCAAGTAGCTGCCATTTTTCAGCAAGACCGTATACTCGTAGTATCGTCAGTCCACCGCTCACGGCAAAGGCAGTGAAATTGACAAGAAGAGCGGGGTAGTAGTTGCGCTAAGAAGGATAGCACGCTTTTCTGTACCTCTCTTTGTTTTAACTTTCTGAGCGTGTTTTTAATCCAAACATATCACATCTATATGTTTTTGGAATCAGGAACCGACAAGGAATAAGATGAAAGTGTTTTTAAATTGATTTGGACAATTTAATTTTGATAATAATTTTTATATATTTAATTTTCAGAGCTTGTTTTTAATCCGAATATAACATATTTATATGTTTTTGGAATCAGCAAATGATGGAGAATAAGATAAACGTAAATTTGGATCGTTTTATAAATTTTTATTTTTTTTTACAATTTTCAGATTTTTAATGACCAAACTCATTAATTAATTTTTAAGCCACCAAGCTGAAATGCAATACCGAACCCCGGGCTTCGTCGAAGATTACTTGACCAAAATTTCAACCAATTTGGTTGAAAAATGAGGGCGTGACAGTGCCGCCTCAACTTTCACGAAAAGCCGGATATGACGTCATCAAAGACATTTATCAAAAAAATGAAAAAAACGTATGGGGATATCAATTCCTGGAACTCTCATGTCAAATTTCATAAAGATCGGTCCAGTAGTTTAGTCTGAATCGCTCTACACGCACGCACACACACACACACACACACACACATACACACACACATACACCACGACCCTCGTTTCGATTCCCCCTCGATGTTAAAATATTTAGTCAAAACTTGACTAAATATAAAAACGAAAAACGAGGGGGGGGGGGGGGGTGTAAACGAGAAAGCTGGACCTGCACTGATTCATAAGATAATATGTGACTGCAGGGTCGGAGAAATCTGCGCTACTCCTGACGAAGACAGTAACGAAGAAACACAGCCTTCGAGAGCATCCGTAACAGCACAGTCCGGAGCAAGCAACGGATACGAAAACCTTGCCTTTACGAACGATCCCAGGTCGTACAAGGGTAACGGTGTCGCCGTGACAGACAAGAACGTCAGCCTGAATATTGGCGGCAACTCTGGCTATGTAGCTGCTGACATACTGTGTAAGTTATTTAAAGACATCTGACACCGATTTACCACACAAAAAAAGATTTCACTCATCTTATGCCTGTGGTATTTTCAGAGTGTGTTAATGAAACACGTGTGACAAAATTAGAGAAATCAGCCCGGTAGATATTTCTACACTTTTTGTTACACTTGTTTTATCACACTCTAAAAATATCACAGACGAAATATTGGCAAAGTATTAGCGAAGTGTTTATTTGGGGTCAATCACTGTCGTATGTTTTTAATGTAGAGTTCATAAATGGCTACTTTTTATATTTAGTCAAGTTTTGACTAAATATTTTAACATCGAGGGGGAATCGAAACGAGGGTCGTGGTGTATGTGCGTGCGTGTGTGTGTGTGTGTGTGTGTGTAGAGCGATTCAGACTAAACTACTGGACCGATCTTTATGAAATTTGACATGAGAGTTCCTGGGTATGAAATCCCCGAACGTTTTTTTCATTTTTTTGATAAATGTCTTTGATGACGTCATATCCGGCTTTTCGTGAAAGTTGAGGCGGCACTGTCACGCCCTCATTTTTCAACCAAATTGGTTGAAATTTTGGTCAAGTAATCTTCGACAAAGCCCGGGGTTCGGTATTGCATTTTAGCTTGGTGGCTTAAAAATTAATTAATGACTTTGGTCATTAAAAATCTGAAAATTGTAAAAAAAAATAAAAATTTATAAAACGATCCAAATTTACGTTTATCTTATTCTCCATCATTTGCTGATTCCAAAAACATATAAATATGTTATATTCGGATTAAAAACAAGCTCTGAAAATTAAATATATAAAAATTATTATCAAAATTAAATTGTCCAAATCAATTTTAAAACACTTTCATCTTATTCCTTGTCGGTTCCTGATTCCAAAAACATATACATATGCTTGGATTAAAAACACGCTCAGAAAGTTAAAACAAAGAGAGGTACAGAAAAGCGTGCTATCCTTCTTAGCGCAACTACTACCCCGCTCTTCTTGTCAATTTCACTGCCTTTGTCATGAGCGGTGGACTGACGATGCTACGAGTATACGGTCTTGCTGAAAAATGGCATTGCGTTCACTTTCATTCTGTGAGTTCGACAGCTACTTGACTAAATATTGTATTTTCGCCTTACGCGACTTGTTATGGTATGTATTGTTTCTACGTGAATCCAAAACCAAAGAGACTGCCAAAGTTCCGAAATTCTGAATGAAAAAACAAGAAAGGTACGTTGTTGGAACGTTTGAAATGGACAAAACAATACGTTACAGTCACAAATGTATCGACCCAACGGTCTTTACAGTGCACAGACAAACAATTAGTAACAAGAACTTAGCTTGATCCAATGTTTCGGCCGCTTGTTGGGAAAATCCCAAGTGAATCAAATATCGATATAGGAAGGTCGATATATTTGTGACAGTAACGTATTGTTTTGTCAATAACAAACGTTCCAACAACCTAACTTTCTTGTTTTTGGATTTTGTTTCTACGTAGTTACACAGCTTTCATAAACATTCCCATTGAAAAATTGATAGAAAACATAATAATTTGTCATTTTTGTTATCACTTGTTATTATAATTCATCAAATGTTGAATGGGGACTGGCCAGACAGAATGATACTCAACTGACCAAATTCGTACATATTCTCTCTCTGTCTCTCTTTCTCCCCCTATCTCTCTCTCTCTCTCTTTCTCCCCCTATCTCTCTCTCTCTCTCTCTCTCTCTCTCTCTCTTTCTCTCTCTCTCTCTCTCTCTCTCTTTCTCTCATTATTTACACCAAGGGGACATCGTTATGAAAGATCACCTGTTCTCTTCTCTGATGTTCCTGAAGTACAACGCAAACTGTCAAACACATCAGAACTTCAACCAGCAATCACCACAAACGGTTCCCTGAACAGTTTTCAGCTCACGGCCATCACTCACCACAAAACGTTCCCTGATAGAAACCGCTATACTGTTTACTGCTCAGAACCATGACTTACCACAAAACGTTCCCTGGTAGAAACCGCTATGCTGTTTACTGCTCAGAACCACGACTTACCACAAAACGTTCCCTGGTAGAAACCGCTATGCTGTTTACTGCTCAGAACCATCACCACAAAACGTTCCCTGGTAGAAACCGCGATACTGTTTACTGCTCAGAACCATCACCACAAAACGTTCCCTGGTAGAAACCGCTATGCTGTTTACTGCTCAGAACCATGACTTACCACAAAACGTTCCCTGGTAGAAACCGCTATCAATCAATCAATGAGGCTTATATCGCGCATATTCCGTGGGTACAGTTCTAGGCGCTCTGCAGTGATGCCGTGTGAGATGAAATTTTATACGGCCAGTAGATTGCAGCCATGTCGGCGCATATTTACCTTTCACGGCCTTATTCCAAGTCACACGGGTATGGTAGACAATTATTAACTGTGCCTAAGCAATTTTGCCAGGAAAGACCCTTTTGTCAATCGTGGGATCTTTAACGTGCACACCCAATGTAGTATACACGGGGGGTGGTTCGGACACCGAAGAGAGTCTGCACACAAAGTTGACTCTGTGAAATAAATTTCCGCCGAACCTGGGATCGAACTCACGCTGACAGCGGCCAACTGAATACAAATCCAGCGCGCTACCAACTGAGCTATATCCCCGCCCCAAACCGCTATACTGTTTACTGCTCAGAACCATCACCACAAAACGTTCCCTGGTAGAAACCGCTATGCTGTTTACTGCTCAGAACCATGACTTACCACAAAACGTTCCCTGGTAGAAACCGCTATACTGTTTACTGCTCAGAACCATCACCACAAAACGTTCCCTGGTAGAAACCGCTATGCTGTTTACTGCTCAGAACCATGACTTACCACAAAACGTTCCCTGGTAGAAACCGCTATACTGTTTTCTGCTCAGAACCATCACCACAAAACGTTCCCTGGTAGAAACCGCTATACTGTTTACTGCTCAGAACCATGACTTACCACAAAACGTTCTCTGATAGAAACCGCTTATAAACTGTTTTCTGCCCACGACCACCACTTACCGCAAAACGTTCCCTTCTACCGATCCTCTTATCGTCCGCCAAATCAGATATATTGCTTTTAAAGAGCACGTGTACGTGTATAATCTGTATGTTAGAGGATGAAAGTCGCTTGTTCATTTCAATGCTTGTTATTCTCTCCGGTACCAGGAGAAAGGTTCCATACAAATCTCGCTTACTCTATTACACATGTCGTTTGCATAAAGAGCGATTACTTCCCTTTGATTATTGTGTATTATCTTTGCTAGTTGTGGTCGCTCCATTTATTAGATTGATTGTATGCGGCATTGTTATATGTAATTTTCAGAATAAATTGTTCAAACCAAAACGTTCCCTGTTAGAAACCGCTGTAACTGTTTTCTGCTCACGCTCGATCCACGTCACAGCCTTTAACCACGGGTTCAACAAACTGACCGGGATGTCCCTGCAGCTGTCACGTTTCCGTGCCATGGTGACCAAGAAGATGCTGCACACCTGGCGCAACCGTCTCATCACGCTGCTGCAGATGATCTTACCTGTTGCCTGCGGCGTTGTTGCTCTGGTCGTCGATTCTGATTTTGTTAAACCCGAAGAACAGAACCAACCGCTCAATTTCACACTCAGTCCGTTCGGAAGGACCTACGTTCCGTACTCCAATGGAACAAAGTAAGTATGATCCAAGAAACAAAAGGATTCTATTTCGTTCCGTCACTCCAATCGAACCACGTAAGTATGATCTTAGAAAGAAAAGGATTCTATGTGTTCGTATTGTTCCCAGTTACATGCTGTACAGCACTCAGAATTAGAATTTTCACGAAAGTAATCGATGACGATTGTGTGCATCTGCTTCGCAAACTTTCATTACTTCATAAATTTGGCCTGTGTCAATAATCATAACTAATTGTTCATAATAGTTTGTTCTATTTTAGTTGAACGTTAGGTGTGGTACTGTTTATCATCTTCTGTACTCATTGTCTTCTGTCTCTTTCTGTCGTCTCTCCTTTTCCCGCCGTAGGTCACCTGTGTGGATTGCCCCTGATGGAGGTGCTTCGTTGCTGCCCTACATGCCAACCGGCATAACGGGCAGTAAGAAGTTATCTCCTTTTATTTGCTGACGAAGACCTAAGTGTCGAAACAGGTCCATATTCGTGTCCATTTCTAAATGTCCATGTTTCTGGTGATTATATTTTAATTGTTATTTTGTTATATTTCTTCTCACAGTTCTACGACAGCGAGTGCCGCGGCAGCCAGAGCCTACGCCTTGCAGATCGGAAAAACACAAAGCTTGGAAGACGTCAACCTCGAGTCTGACTGGGCAAACATGAGCGAGTACCTTCTTTCGCGAGCCAAGGTGGGTAACTTGGTCATGTGAATATAGCAGTTAAAATGGGAATTTAGAGCCACTTTAGCTGAAAGGGTGATGGCCGCTAAAGCCACTTCAAATTGTTCACTCTTAATGAATTGTCCTCCAGAACCTCGGAACCAACAACTACAACAAGAAGGTCGTCATAGGCGCCCAGTTCGACTCGGACAACGCCTACAGCCTTCTGGCCAGGGCCTACTACAACGGTCAGCCGTTCCATGCTCTCCCCACCTCAGTGTCCTACCTGCTGGATGGTCTGGCCAGGCACTTTGCTGGACCTGATCATCGCATCTCTACCGGCCTTGACCTCTTTCCCAAGAACCAGGAATTGGAAGTCAGTGTCGAGAAAACGCAGGGTAATGGTGACAGCTTGAATGAAAGGGGGGGGGGGGGGGGTGAGGGGGGAGATTTAACGCGGCACTTGTAATACCCGGAGACGGTATGCAAGAGTCGAGGTTAGAGACTGAAGTCCGTGATAAACTGTACCTGCCATGCAGTTATTCCGAAATATTGCTATTCTGTTAGACACGAGGTGGAATTTAGGGGTTGTGATTAGATAGTCTCACACACCGCTGTTCTGATCATCGGTCCTTATTTCCACGGAAGTTGCTCAATATCCACAGGGCTTGGAAACATGCATACGCGCATGCAGGAAAAAGAAAAACAGAATATTGGGTAGCGTCGTACTGTATGACAGCTCGCTTAATTTCTTCAGTGTCAAAGTAACCTGAATTTCCATGAGGGAGGGCAACGTCGCAGAATCCTTATTCTTCTAGATGATCGTGTTACTTTACACGGCGTTTCGGATCCGCTGCTAATATGAAGCTACTTTAAGGTTGTAGGTTTGACTCACACATCCTAACCTCAACATGAATTTTATTTGTAGCTGTTGTAGCTACCTTAGCTCTAAATGGTTTTTGTCAGATATGTCATCGGGATGATCTTTGCATGGCGTTTCTGGTCCACTGCTAATACGGATCTACTTAAGGATATGACTCGCACATCTTAATCTCAACATGGCTCTTTTTCTTTAACTGTTGCAGCTGCCTTTACCCAGAAGGGCTTTGTCATGTCATTGAGATGATCGTGTCATGGCGTTTCTAGTCCGCTGCAATTACGAAGCTACTTTAGGGTTATAGGCGGACTCGCGCATCACAATCTCAACACGCCTGTTTGTCTTTATGTATTTCAGCTACCATAGTCCAGCAGGGTTTTGTCATCGGCATGATCGTGTCGTTCGGCATGGCTTTCCTGGTCAGCAGCTTCGTCTACCTGGTGGTCAAGGAACGGCAGGTGGGGGCCAAGCACCTGCAGGAGGTCAGCGGGGTGGGACCCATCGTCTTCTGGGGCGCCAACTTTGCCTGGGACTACTGCAACTACCTGGTGAGTGAATGGTCATGGGTGGAGGAGAGGAGGGGGTGCACTGTGTGAACGTCAACTCCCTTCCACCTAAAAAAAAAAGCATAAAAAGAGAGATACAAGTTCTGATTCCGAGGCAATTTCTAAGGTCAGTATGCAAAATTTTGCTTATTCGGATAAAAATAAAATTTCGGAGGGGTGGGGCATGCCCTCGTACCCCCTAGCAGTCTCAGGAGCGCTTCGCCTCCTCGATTTACACTTTTACGTTCTAAGTGCATCCCTCCCGACCCCCAACCCCCTGATGTCAATATGCCAAATTGATTCTGCAAATTACCCACCCTGGACTGTTTTAAAGATGTGGGTTTTGTTGCGTCGTTTATCGTGTCGCATTTAAACAAGTAGTTTTACACAGTCACCCAGGAGTTTAAACGTTGACCTCTCAATGAAAGTAGCAGATGAACTGCAGGAAATGTATTACGACGTGTGCCTTTTTCTGGTGATTGTGTGCAGGTTCAATGCCTTTTTCTCGTGATTGTGATTGTGTACAGATTCCAGGCCTTTTTCGCCTGATTGTGTGCAGGTTCAATGCCTTTTTCTCGTGATTGTGTACAGATTCCAAGCCTTTTTCTCGTGATTGTGTACAGATTCCATGCCTTTTTCTCGTGATTGTGTACAGATTCCAAGCCTTTTTCTGGTGATTGTGTGCAGATTCCAAGCCTTTTTTGCGTGAGTGTGTGCAGATTCCAAGCCTTTTCCTGGTGCTTGTGTGTGGATACCAAGTCTTTTTCTGGTGATTGTGTGCACATACCAAGCCTTTTTCGCGTGAGTGTGTGCAGATTCCAAGTCTTCTTCTGGTGATTGTGTGCAGATTCCAAGTCGTCTTCTGGTGATTGTGTGCAGATTCCAAGTCTTCTTCTGGTGATTGTGTGGAGATTCCAAGTCTTCTTCTGGTGATTGTGTGCCGATTCCAATCCTTTTTCTGGTGATTGTGTGTAGATTCCAAGCCTTTCTCTCGTGCCTGTGTGCAGATTGCAAGGCTGTTTCTCGTGATTGTGTGCAGATTGCAAGCCTGTTTCTCGTGATTGTGTTCGCGGGTTTCAACCCGGAGGCGTACACGGGAGACAGTCGTCTGGGTATCGTGTTGCTGGTGCTGATGCTGTACGGTTGGGCCGTGCTGCCCTTCATGTATCTCTTCTCCTTCCTCTTCTCGCAGGCCCCCACCGCCCTCGTCCTTACCATTATCTACAACGTTCTCAGCGGTTAGTACAAATCCAAAAACAGAATTAAAACATTACCTCTCCGGCATCTTGCATCTATCGACGATTTTCAGATAAGTTCATTATTAATAATTTGTACCATAAGTGTGTGTCTGCCTGTTTACGTAAAAGACGACTGTGTCGACGTACCTGTAAATGTAACGTTTTATTTTGTTGGTAATCTTCAGAAAAGATTGAACTAGTACTTCACTTTAGTTCTCAGCAGTCACGTGACGTGATTATTGCACAGAACATTCACTTTAAACGTTTCAATAACCTACAATTCTTGTTTTTTTGATTCAGCGATAAGTTGTCATAGTTTTCTTGTTGTGTACACTTTGAATAAATAATTTGAATGTTTTGTTTAAGGTTTTCCTAAATTGAACCCGAAAGTGACGTCGTGAAGATTTCAGTGTCAAAGCTTCATGCAGTACGATTCGCGAAGAAGGCTTCATCAAACGCTTACGCATAGACAAAATGAACAATTAGATTAAAATTACGCTTGAGTTTGCCATAACTCTGCTTTTTTGCAAACGTTTTTGCGACTTTCCTTGCTGCTAACTTTCCATTGGGAGGGAGCGACACGACTCTCCCAGCAATGGAATAATTCAGTAATTAAAATGCAAAAAGTAAGAGAAAAATCGGATGCCTGTATCAAAAAGCAAGAATTGTAGGTTATTGGAATGTTTAATTATTGACAAAACAAAACATTACATTTATCAGTACGTAAACCCATTGGTCTTTTAAATTTATAGACAGAAAGACAGACAAACACTTTTGATAAAAATAATGAGATGAAACTTGCCTCCACTGCGTCGACGTACTAAACTTGGCCAAAAAATTATTGCAACAACTTTCGCACGCTAACAAAAACGCTAAAACGCAATCCATTTTAGTTCAACTATATATGCTGGAAAAGGTAATTATGTCCACCGTTGAACGTTCATATCATTTGTCCGATCGGTGGTAATTTGTATAGGCATCCCGTTACAGCCTGTCAAACAAGGTCACCCCTAAAATCGACCTGACAAAAACCATAGCCCCGTGTTTTAAAATCTGCAAAAAATCAGAATGTGCACTTACCAAACACTTCTGACTACCCTTCGAAAGGCCATTCAATTTCCAGTTCAAAGCATTTTGTTTGATGCACCTTACTTCTCTAGTCTTTGTGTATCCTTTTGACAAAACGGAGGCCGGAATCACTCAGTTGAATCGAACTCCGACCAAACACCACGTAATAACTAGGTTAATGTATGCACTCGCGTGAACAAGAAACTGTCGAGCTTCACAGATGTCGTCGTTAGGTAGTTTTGTTTTTTTTTTACTACCATAGGAGGATTTTTGAACTGTAAATGCACTCAGCTGCAACAAAAACGCTAAACGAAGGCTGTGAGCTGCACTGTGCCTTTAATATCAGGCTTTATTGAAAGCTTAATCGCAGACAAAAAGAAACGTTCACAAAGATGTCTACTTTTGAGTTTGAATTTACGCTTGCTGGAATATTCAATTTACTCTGCTTTCTTGCACACTTTTGTTCAATTTCTGTTGCTGTTAGATTTCATTTGGAGGGAGCGACATGAATTTTCCAGCAATGGGATGGATAATCTAAGTAAAGAAAATGTTATTCTTCTGCGTTCCTCGGCTGAAACTCCCACGTACACTCTCGTTTTTCCACGAGTGGGTTTTCACGTACATGACCGTTTTTACACCATTTAGGCAGCCATACGCCGCTTTCGGGGGATGCATGTTTGGTATTTTCGTGTTTTTCTATAACCCACTCTGACATGGTTTACATGATCTTTTCCGTGCGCACTTGGTCTTTGGCTTGCGTGTACACACGAAGGGCGATAAGGCACTAGCATGTCTGCACATACGTTGACCTGGGAGGTCAGAAAAACGAAATGTTGTGACAAAATAATGCCCGTGTTGCAGGCACCGTGACCACCATGATTGTCACCTTCATGACGTCACAAAGGGACCTAAAAGACGTTGGTCATGACATCAGCTGGGTGTTCCTGGTGCTGTCCCCAAACCACTGTTTCGGCATCAGCTTGATGGACATGTACACCAACTACAATCGCTTGGATTTTTGCACCAAACGCGAGTATCTGGAGTCGTGTCATCGTACCCCCGGGCCTTGCTGCAAAGGAATAGGTGAAGGTTTCTTTCGCGTTTGTATGAATAGATTATTGTCGGAAATAACTCTGTCAGGATGGTATTGGTTGTGAAATGGTGAGTAGTGAAACCAGTCAGTAGCGGGGGTGTGTGTCTCGTACACGTGACCAGGGATGTCGTTAGGCGTCGGACATCGGACATAGACCGATTAAGAGGCTCAAATGTCCGATTCACATAGCCGCATGGCGGTCAGATGTCCTATTGTTTTGAGCTGAGCGCTGAGCTAAGAACTCAATTCCTTCGGACAGCGCGATATTCGTTAATGTTCCTTTCAAGATACACATTTTCAAAAAGCGACCAAACACTCGCGTACAGGACCACAGGTGCACTGAAGTTGTGCAGTGCGGATCTTGCGTTTGGGTGACACAGCAAGCGTCATTCTTGAAAATGAAAAAATGAAAAAATTCTGCCGTCCTATTGAAATTTCTGAAAGCGGTCATATGTCCTATTGATGCTGAAGAGCTAGGACATTTGTCCTATAGGTATGAATTTGAAGCAACATCCCTGCACGTGTACAGGAACCACGTGACATGCGTTTGTCTGGGAACAAGGGTACTCACTCTTTCACAACCCATACAAACCTAACAGAGTTATTTCCGGAATTCGTCTTTTTACAGGTGTGGTTAACAAAGACAATTAAGCTGGACCCACATTTAACCGAGTGGCACTTTTAAATTGTTTTTGTTTCGGTGATTTTGTTTTTACATTTAGTCAAGTTTTGACTAAATGTTTTAACATAGAGGGGGGAATCGAGACGAGGGTCGTGGTGTATGTGTATGTGTCTGTCTGTGTGTGTGTGTAGAGCGATTCAGACTAAACTACTGGACCGATCTTTATGAAATTTGACATGAGAGTTTCTGGGTATGATATCCCTGGACGTTTTTTTCATTTTTTCGATAAATACCTTTGATGACGTCATATCCGGCTTTTTGTAAAAGTTGAGGCGGCACTGTCACACCCTCATTTTTCAATTAAATTGATTGAAATTTTGGCAAAGCAATCTTCGATAAAGGCCGGGGTTTGGTATTGCATTTCAGCTTGGTGGCTTAAAAACTAATGAGTGAGTTTGGTCATTAAAAGTCGGAAACTTGTAATTAATTTTATTTTTTATTAAACGGTCTAAAAAAAAATTCATCTTATTTCTTGTCGGTTCCTGATTCCAAAAACATATAGATATGATATGTTTGGATTAAAAACACGCTCAGAAAGTTAAAACAAAGAGAGGCACAGAAAAGCGTGCTATGCAGCACAGCGAAACCACTACCGCGCTAAACAGCAGGCTCGTCAGTTTCACTCCGTTTTGCACAAGCGGCGGACTACGGTCATTGTAAAAAAAATGCAGTGCGTTCAGTTTCATTCTGTGAGTTCCACATCTTGACTAAATGTAGTAATTTCGCCTTACGCGACTTGTTGTTATGTTTCATTCGTCCTTGGAAAGTTATGTCCGGTTTTGCTTTGTTTTGGTGTAAACAATGTTGTTTTGTTTTTTCTTGGATGAATGTTTTGGTTTTATTTGGTGTGTGTGTTGCTTTTTTCTATCATTAAGCGATTCGTCCGTATGTTTCATTCATTTGTTGGTGTGCTCTTTTGCAAAGAAATTGTTTGAAAGTCAGGACGCACAAAAAAGAGAGAAGACTTGGGGAGGGGAGCAGAATATTAAATAATCACTAGAGGTCGCCAAGCTGCTGTAGGCTTTAACTTTTGAAAATTCTTTACCATTTTCAACCACTTAGTCTTACATTCATTTGTTATTTTCTTCATGAACACAACTTTGATGGATATTTCCCATACTTTCCGGTAATGGTGGCAAATTCCGCGCAAATTTAGCCGAGCGATCAACTGGCTTGGTACGTATTGTCACTGTCTGTGTATTTGTTTTGGGACACGACAAATAAACTTTGCGTGCCCTTATAACAAGCTTGACTAAAAACTGGTTACAAAAAACAAACCATCATGTTTGCACTTCGCACACAGGCAAAGGGTGCAGTTCGGGCCCTGCATGTTTGGACTTCAGCGACAATTATTTCAGCTTTGAGTACCCTGGCATCGGTCGCTCCGTGTTCTTCATGGCTCTGCAAGGCTTTGTTTTCATGACCTTGACCCTGCTCATCGAGTTTCACGTGCCACAGCGTCTGGCCTACTTTTGTCGCGGCAAGCGTGGCACGAGCTACAGGGATCTGCGGCTCATCATGAACATGCAGCTGTCCGTACTGAACGGAACGGTGACGGACGACAGCGATGTGGCCGAGGAAAGGAGGCGTATCAACTCCACGGATATCGATGAGCTGTGTAAGTGTTTTTCGTTTTCATTTTTATTTTTACATTTAGTCAATTATGTGTGTGTGTGTGTGTGTATGTGTGCGTGTGTGTGTGTGTGTGTGTGTGTGTGTGTGTGTGTGTGTGTGTGTGTGTGTGTGTGTGTGTGAGAGCAATTCCAGCTAGCTATCTGAAGTAGATTGTGTTGGAATGTATTGCATATGTATTGAATATTCCTAGTGTACAGCATGGTTGAAATAAGACTTGTCTTACGTCTCAGGTAAGACAGACTCCCTGTTGATGGTGAACCTGTACAAACACTACGGCGACCTGGTGGCGGTGGATCACATGTCGGTGGGGGTCAAGCAACAGGAGTGCTTCGGCCTGCTGGGTCAGAACGGGGCGGGCAAGACCACCACCTTTAAGATGCTGACTGGACAGGTCATGGCCAGCTCGGGCAACGCGTACGTCAAAGGACACGACACCAAGAACAACATTAAACAGGTTACACTGAATGTCTTACAAATGTTGGGATTGATGATGATTGATTCAGAGTAAAGTTAATAGTGAGGTTAATGTGAACTAATTTTTTTTAAGGAATTGCGTATAGGAAGACGTGTGTCTATGGTCATTTAGCAAATAATACTTAATTACATTAAGTAGCTTATCATGTTTAGACTAAAAACATACACAGATTTTGTTCTTAAATCATGTGAAGTTGTTGAAATCCGTTCACTTTTTTCCGTGTCTATATCCTATACCTATAAGGTTTTAACTATACCTAAGAATCAAGCAGATTTATACAGTTTAAAATGAGATTTTCAATTTTGTTTTTAAACTTGATGAATCAAACATTTCATAAGAACGTTTTGTGGGTGTATTTTTTGTATTGTTTGCAGGTGAATTCTAACCTTGGTTACTGCCCGCAGTTCGACGCCGTACACAATCAACTATTTCTATTGTTTGCAGGTGAATTCTAACCTTGGTTACTGCCCTCAGTTCGACGCCTTACACGATCAAATATTTCTATTGTGTGTAGGTGCAGTCCAATCTTGGTTACTGCCCGCAGTTCGACGCCTTACACGATCAATTGACCGGTCGAGAGACACTGACCATGTACGCCAGACTGAGAGGCGTGCCAAGCGAGAACATTGACGACGTGGTCAACAGTCTGATCGACATTCTCTTGCTTCACTCGCACGCTGATAAACTGAGTTCAGCTTACAGGTTGGTGGACAGAAATGGTTATCAAAATCAGAATAAAACAAGTCGCGTAAGGCGAAAATACAACATTTAGTCAAGCTCAGTCGAACTCACAGAATGAAACTGAACGCCTTGCATTTTATCCGCAAGACCGTACACTCGTAGCATCGTCTGTCCACCGCTCGTGGCAAAGGCAGTGAAATTAACAATCCAGAAAAGCGCGGTAGCGGTTGCGCTGAGGAGGATAGCACGCTTTTGTATAACTCTATTCTTTTTAACTCTCTGAACGTGTTTTTAATC
The DNA here is from genome assembly GCF_037325665.1 of Littorina saxatilis. NCBI lineage: Eukaryota > Metazoa > Mollusca > Gastropoda > Littorinimorpha > Littorinidae > Littorina > Littorina saxatilis. The sequence continues at coordinate 10,472,313 of NC_090248.1, forward strand.
CAAACATATCATATCTATATGTTTTTGGAATCAGGAACGGACAAGGAATAAGATGAAATTGTTTTTAAATCGATTTTGGTAATTTAATTTTAATCATAATTTTTATATTTTTAATTTTCAGAGCTTGTTTTTAATCCGAATATAACATATTTATATGTTTTGGGAATCCGAAAATGATGCAAGATACGATAAACGTAATTTTGGATCGTTTTATAAAAAAATATATTTAATTACAATTTTCAGATTTTTAATGACCAAAGTCATCTATTAATTTGTAAGCCTTCAAGCTGAAATGCAATACCAAAGTTTGGCCTTCGTCGAAGATTGCTTGGCCAAAATTTCAATCAATTTGATTGAAAAATGAGGGTGTGACAGTGCCGCCTCAACTTTTACAAAATGCCGGATATGACGTCATCAAAGACATTTATCGAAAAAATGAAAAAACCGTATGGGGATATCATACCCAGGAACTCTCATGAAAAATTTCATAAAGATCGGTCTAGTAGTTTACTCTGAATCGCTCCACACACACACACACACACACACACACACACACACACACACACACACACACACACATACACACACACATACACCACGACCCTCGTCTCGAATCCCCCCTCTATGTTAAAACATTTAGTCAAAACTTGACTAAATGTAAAAACCAAGAAAGGTATGTTATTGGAACGTTATATTTATAACAAAACAAAACGTCACGTTCACATTGTGAAGTGTTGGAACGTTGGCAGTCTATTTGTTTTTGGATTTCTGATTATCAAAATCAGAGTTTCGGATTACTTCTTCTGACCTTTTGAAATAGGTGCGTCCCGATTGCCAACAAACTACACCAAAGATCTTCGTGGAACTTTGCATGTGACATCTTCCAGATGATACCCTCACATGCCGCCCCCCCCCCCCCCCCCCCTTTCCTCTTTGTTTTAATAAAGATGTTCATGACGTCATATCCGTCCTTGATAGGCTCCCTGCTTCACATTTTGCTCACAAGCCAACTAGAAGAAGAATGCTTTGCTCTTAATCAATTTATGACGTCATCCAATAGTCGTATTACAGACGGAACTTTTCAGCAGGCGAACGTAGTACAGTTTGGTTCGGTTTTAAAGGCGGAGTGGCTTGAATAGAATAAGAAACAAAAAGTTTGGACCCTAACTAATACCGAGCTGGCCGTGATAAGGCAGAATAAAACAATTCTGTTGTTCACAACCGGAAGTCGCCATTGTTTATGGGGTAGGCAACTCTTCACCAGAGTAGAGTCCCTTTTGTTGTCATTATTTTTTCGTCTGTTCATGTAAGCAGAAGAAAATAAACAAATGAGAACCAATTCAATTCGGCGGTTACTTCCGTGTTCGTAATTAATACCATAGAACTGTACATGTTCGCATTAGTGAATACTTGATCACAGATGTCGAAAGGTGCCTGAACAGACGAGAAATAAACAACAAAAGGGACTTTACTCTGGTCAAGGGTTCACGGGAGTTGCCTGTCCTATAAACGGAGACGACTTCCGGATGTGAACAACAGAAAACAATAACATTTTGCCTTATTACGGCCAGCTCGGTCTAAGTTAGAGTCAAAACTGTTTTTCTTATTCTATTCAAGCCACTCCGTTTATAAAAATAAAACAAAACTGTCCTACTTTCGCCCGCCGAAAAGTTCCTTCTGTAATATGACTATTAGATGACACCATACATTGATTAATCGCAAAGTTTACTTCTAAGCTTTGTGGGCAAAACGCCTGCTTCCACCATAATTAGACGGATTTCGGTCAGCAGAGACTAAGTCTCGGTCAGTTAAAGCTTTTATACATTTTTGATGTGTATAGCCTGACAGATTGACTGAATTTAGTGGCATCGCTTTGTGCGACTTGGGTTGCTTTTCTTTCTGTCAGCGGGGGCACCAAGCGCAAACTGAGCACGGCCATCTCCCTGGTCGGGGACCCAGCCTTCATCCTGTTGGACGAGCCCTCGTCAGGTATGGACCCCGCTGCCAGGCGTCACCTGTGGAACGTCCTGTCACAGGTCAGGGCCAGCGGTAGAACGCTGCTTCTTACTTCTCACAGGTGAGTGTGCTAACGACACACTTTGACACGCTCACACACTCTCTCTCATACACGCACTCTCTCTCATATACACACGCACGCACGCACGCTGGCACGCACGCACGCACCCACACAGACACACACAAGCACACAAACACACAAACACACAGACACATAGATAGACACACACACACACACGCGCGCACACACACACACCGGCACACACACACGTCACACTCTCGCATACACACACGCACACACGCACACACACACACATACACAAACACATACACACACACACAAATACACGCGCGCGCATGCACACGCACGCACGCACGCATACCCGCGCGTATAACAACATATCTTTTATATTTGTATTGCCCATGTTTCTGTTGAATGTATTTTTATTATGTTATTGTTGTTGTTGTTGTTGTTGTTGTTGTTGAAGAATTAAGCCCAACATTGTTGACTATTCCCACGCAGCATGGATGAGTGTGACGCGCTGTGCACGCGGATCGCCATCATGGTCAACGGCAGCATGCTGTGTCTGGGCAGCCCCCAGCACCTCAAGAACAAGTTCGGACAGGGCTACACCCTGGTGGCCAAGATGGACACCTCGGACAACGAAGAGACGGGCGACAATTCCGACAACGTGCAGCAAGAGTTCATCTCCTTTGTCCAGAGTTCCTTCCCCTCTGCTGTAGTGTTCGAAGCCCACCATGGATATGTTCATCTTCAGGTGATTGTTGGAATTTGTTTGTTTGTTTGTTTGTTTGCTTAACGCCCAGTCCACCACGAAGGGTGATATCAGGGCGTTGCTGCTTTGACATTTAACGTGCGCCACACACAAGACAGAAGTCGCAGCACAGACTTCATGTCTCACCCAGCCAGTCACATTATTCTGACACCGGACCAACCAGTCCTAGCCAGGCGGAGCAGCCACTAGATTGCCAATTTTAAAGTCTTAGGTATGACCCGGCCGGGGTTCGAACCCACGACCTCCCGCTCCCCGGGCGGACGCCTTACCACTAGGCCACCGTGTTGCGGTAATGTTGGAATTGTTTTCTTCTTCAAACAAGTTTTTATTCGGGCAGTTTTCATTTTGTCATGCAATGCTCCCCTAAAATGCGCATGTCTGCCTGATCGACAGAGTAAAAACAGTCGTGTAATTAATTACACACGTAAAAACCGAGTCGTTCAAAAACATAAATGCCCAGAACATCAGGGTATAATGCATACGACGGAACAGAACATCAGGGTATAATGCATACGACGGAAAACGACATGTTCAATACAATAGACAAGCAAGACATATACTGCTTAACAAGGGTGTGATATGATACCCGCTTCAGCATGAATGTTCCATGATTCATTTCTGTATTGTGAATAGGCCTATGTTCATCAGATTCAACGTTATATATGTGGAACAGTTAATTTAAGAACATGTTCTGTGTTAGCTTTACTTTATCGATTCTACATTTGTATACACAATTGGCTTGCAGTAAAAAGCAATCAAAACCTTCATCAGTTTTATATATATGTGAACGGTTAGATTACAACTCTGTCGAACCATTTGTCTTAATTGATTTCCTTGCAGGTGCCAGCTGGAGTACCATTGTGTTATTCGCCTACTAATACTTCATCTGTCAGTCTTTCCTGTTGGTGCATGAGTTCTTTGTTCGCTAATGGGTCATCTGTCTGCCCTCGTAGGTGCCAGAGTTTCTTCGTTCACTAATGCGTCATCGGTCTATCCATGAAGGCGTCAGAGTTCTTCGTTTCCCAATCCGTCATCTGTCTTCATTTCCGAATGTGTTCTTTTGCTCAGTAATACGTCATCTGTCTGTCTTTCCCTGCAGGTGTAAGAGTTCTTCGTCTACTAATGCGTTCTTTGCCCACTATTGCGTCATCTGTCTGTCTTACCATGTAGGTGTTAGAGTTCTTCGTTTCCCAATGCGTCATCTGTCTTCGTTTTTGAATGCGTTTTTTGCTCAGCAATACGTACGTCATCTGTCTGTCTTTCCCAGCAGGTGCAAGTGTTGTCCGCCTACCAATGCGTTCTTCGTCCACTAATGCGTCATCTGTCTGTCTTGTCATGCAGGTGCAATAGTTCATCGTCTACCAATGCGTTCTTCGCCCACTAATGCGTTATCTGTCTGTCTCGCCATGCAGGTGCCTGACCCGAACGTGCAGCTGGCAGACGTGTTCACGCTGATGGAGCGAGCTAAGCGCGAGCAGAACGTGCAAGACTACACGGTGCACATGACGACATTGGAGCAGGTGTTCCTCGCTTTCGCCCGTCGTCAGAATCCGCCCAAGGAACACGGGACCACGGGAAGTCTGGCGGCCCTCAAGAAATGCTGCTCTTGCGGAGAGAAATAAAGGAGAGAGAGAGAGAGAGAGAGAGAGAGAGAGAGAGAGAGAGAGAGCGAGAGAGAGAGAGAGAGAGAGACTTTTCTGTTGGTGCCATAGCAACAATAAATGGTGCCATAGCAACAATGAAGAACAGATGGATTGGAGGGAGGGGGTAGGCCGTGGGAGAGGGAAAGGGGGGGTTGGGTGGATGGCAGGGTGAGAACAAGTTGGAAAGAGGAGAGAAAAAGGGGGATTGGTTGGGAGATGCATTGAGGGAAGGGTACGGTTAACATTAGTTGCCAAAGTTGGTTCACAAGATAAAAGGAGGCCTAACTAAATGCCCCTGCTCCCCCAAATTTAACGCACACGCACACACACACACACACACACACGTACACCCATACACGCAATAAGCATCGTGAGTGTTTCAGTGATTATATTTCAGAGTGTTTTAATAGCGCAAAATGCAAGCGGCATTTTTCCTTCTCTGCTTCAGAGGTGATATATCAGGAAGAGGCAGTGTCGTTATGCAAGACGGGCGCGAAATTGTCAGTGGAAAGTTTTTGTGGGACCTGTGTGGGAAGCCCACGAGTCTAACGAAGTTTATCCCATAACCTGCCTCTTTGTCTCTGTTAGCTGAAGAGGTGAATATTCTGCATATTCCATCACAACCATATATGGATATCCCATCACAACCGAGTTTCGATCTCAACTGTCATTGGTCATTGTCTTTGATTTCAGAGTACAATTGAATAATTTATAGAGGTCATCTGCATATTCAGAGTTTACAGATGGACTACTTTTTTCAACATACGACTGAAATATTTTGTGGTGTCAAAGTCAATATCACGTATAGGTACAGGCCTACATGTGTCAATATTGAGAAAATAAAGAATACTTCATACGATACACACATTCTGCATGGATTTAAAGAGCGGAGTCGAGATATTTAGCTGGCTGAAGCGACTGCATGGTCAAAGGCATGTTCAACGAGTATCGCGAGTGGGATCAAGGGACGATACTCCCTAATTTTTACACACACAGCCATCTACACGTGAGAGAGAGAGAGAGAGAGAGAGAGAGAGAGAGAGAGAGAGAGAGAGAGAATCAGAATCAGAATGTTTATTTGCGAAAACTCATATTGTTTATAGCAAAAGGGTGCTGGGGGGTTGGGTAATCGAACGATCCACGAACATCAGTGTACACATTGGTTTCAGTCTGTTACACAAAAACAATGCATCGTGATTCGGTCCGAAGCATCCAACTTGCAATCCAAGTCGGGAAATAACTTTTCCGTTTCGAACACGGTATTGTTCCATATCGATCGCGGTATTGTTCCATATCGATCGCGGTATTGTTCCATATCGATCGCGGTATTGTTCCATATCGATCGCGGTATTGTTCCATATCGATCGCGGTATTGTTCCATATTGATCGCGGTTTGTCACAAACACACATGAAATATGTGTGCCCTGTAGTTTAGCGACAACAGTCAGTCTGGCATGGCACGGAGGTAGCACTGTACCAGTGTAGACACGACATGAAGGTCAGTAGTGAGATGGTCGATTTCTTCTCTAAAGACGTTGCGGTCGACTTGGGGCAGACGCCGGACACACGGGGGCGTTTCCTCCTCTTCTCGGAATGACGTTGTCTGTGCTGTTTCGCAGTCGTATGTCAGGACGTAGTCGTCTCCCCTTGCAAACAGCGTCTTCTTTCCACCTTTTCTTTCGCACACTACTTTTGTGAGAGTGCGGTTCCTCTTTCTGTTTAACAGTTTCTCTCTAAGTCGCACGTTCTTTGAGCAGTGTGAGGCTAAGTCGTAGACATCATCTGGTTCAAACTCACGGTCCGTTGCTGCCAGTTCAGCTGTAGTGGTTCCGTCGTCTGCTGTCTGTGACGTCACAGCACTACACACCAAAGGGTTGACATTCTAACACGTGGTTGAGCTTACAGTGTCACAGTGGGCAGGTGCGTGAGTGACACTGGTTTGCACATCCTGCACGTGCTGGGTAGAAGAAGCACGGCTATTGTTGACAGGGGCCTCTACCGCGGATGACGCTGTGTTCTGTTCCGCTTCAGCTGCTTTGCGTTGCACGAAGTTCTTTCTTCTTGTTTCATCACGCTTTACTTGTGACCTGCTTTTCTTCCTGTAGTGAGCTATGTTGGCTTGGTCTGATGGCGGCCCAGCAAACCTCAAAACAACTGTTGTACTGTCACCTTCCCCCTGGATTTTCCAAGAAGATAGCCCAACTTCGTCCACTAAGTTGATCAGGAACTGTTCCAGGCGATGTGGCAGTCCCGTTTGTGACATTTTTGGTCGGCAATAGTAGCTTAGGAGAAGATACTTATCAAATGTTGCGGAGCTCCGAAATTTGCGTCCTTCTCTGGTGGTAAGGGCAGACCACTCCCGAGAGAGAGAGAGAGAGAGAGAGAGAGAGAGAGAGAGAGAGAGAGAGAGAACAAGAACAAGAACAAGAACAAATCTTTAACTGTCTAAGGCCATAGCCCCTTACAATAGTGGTTAAAATAACAGTTATAAATTATAGTCACGCATAAAATTCAACAAATACATTAAAACCCTGATGACATGTCACTGAACCTGATTTATAAGGGTTCGTCTCTTCTGTAACATGAAGAACACAAATCTGCTGAAGCTGTTCATCACATTATCCTCATTAATTTACTGCCACACAAATACACAAGTTGTTGCAGCGTCTTAGAGTTCGAGATTTTCAAATACTTTGCTCGAAGGTCTTGATAAAAAGGACATAAAAAAACAACATGGTGTTCATCTTCTTTATCAGTTTCTTGTCGTTTGGTTTGGTGCGTACCGAAACTTGTGAGCGTTGATTTCGGATACTCCTGCGCGGAAACGAGTAAGAGCAACTCTAAACTTAATATCTTCGATTAATTCAATGCATTTCTCTTTTTCCAAGCATGTTTTGTAACAATTATAAATGTCGAAACGTTCACTGCATTCTAAAAAGGAGAACCATTCTTGACCAAAAAATCTTGTAAACAACGTCTTTTAAACTCTTGTAAGAAACACTTCTCATTCCCAACACACACTCCCTGTCTCTGTCTCTGTCTCTGTCTCTGTCTCTCTCTCTCTCTCTCTCTCTCTCTCTCTCTCTCTCTCTCTCTCTCTCTCTCTCTCTCTCTCTCTCTCTCTCTCACGGTTCTGTGTAGATGGCTGTCTGTGTAAAAATTAGGGAGTATCGTCCCTTGATCCCACTCGCGATACTCGTTGAACATGCCTTTGACCATGCAGTCGCTTCAGCCAGCTAAATATCTCGACTCCGCTCTTTAAATCCATGCAGAATGTGCGCATCGTATGAAGTATTCTGTATTTTCTCAATATTGACACATGTAGGCCTGTACCTATACGTGATATTGACTTTGACACCACAAAATATTTCAGTCGTATGTTGAAAAAAGTAGTCCATCTGTAAACTCTGAATAAGCAGATGACCTCTATAAATTATTCAATTGTACTCTGAAATCAAAGACAATGACCAACAAGGAACTTAGTCGATAAATATCGACAGGGGGCGGACAAATGGTTTACATGTGAAATGTGTGTATATGGGTGTGGTTCTGAAACAAACAAACCATGTGAACCCCCCCCCCCCCCCCCCCCCCATCCCACCGCTCGCGGGCTGAACGACTTTTCCAGAAGAACACCGCGTGTACATAATACACAATTCGATCGCGTAGCACTGCCAATGCACATTTTCGCAACGAAAACCGTGCTACTGTTTCTTGTGTGTTAAATCTGAAAGCAATATAAGTGAACGAACAATTGAAAACTGATATCACGTTACTAAACTCCCAAAAGTAATAAATTACTTCTGACTGCGGTACACAATACGGCAGTCACCTCTGCGAATGCTGTCGAAGAATCTAACCGAAAGTAAACATTCTGGGAATCTACGCGCATCGGCCTTGACGCAAGTTCAATACTGAGCCAATGAGCGCGCCGCGGCGAAGTTGGCCGCTGTAAGTCTCGCAGCGCTGGCTGGCTGAGCGAGTTGCGTGTCCATCCTAATATTAGGTCCAAGCCGCACCGTAGACCAGATTAGTAGGTGCTTGATTTTGGTATTTTGATTTTACATAACATTAAACCTTTCTTGGGGTTCATGGTCATGGCAACAGCCATAATAATATTATATCATGTATAATATTACATTTCAGCATATTTGAATTACATGTCATCATACCAAACTGTCATACATTTTTATTCCTACATCATTCTGATTGATCACAACCAAACCTACTATCAGTGGACACATCCAAATGTAAGCGCCTGTTCTTGACAACTTTTAATCGACCTAAAAATAGCAACTTGCTGGGCCCTTTGCCGCCAACAGACACTGTTTGGCCTGTAGGTAAAATGTACAATGTATTTTCTGATTTGTGCACAAAAGCTTTTTTGCTTTTTTCTTTTTTTTAACATAACAATGTTTAATGTCACTGTATGTTTAAAAGACCATGGTCATATTTGTAAAAAAAATGTTAAATTAGAAAATAAATAACATTTTGGTTCATGATTTTTCCTACACCTGTGCTAAAAATAAGAAATAAAAATGTCGGGTATATAAGTCACTCAAATACAGTTAGGTATGAATGGCTCGGTTTGAGTTTGTTGCAGTTGACCCTGCACAATGCGACATATCATGTTTTTGTTGAACAATTCACAACTTCCTGTGTTACACAAACTCTGTGATGACCAATTTTGACGTCACCCCTCCCATAGGGTGACGGATTTCACAACTTTCTACAGATGAACAATGTTGCCTTCACCCCTCCCATAGGGTGACGGATGTCACAACTTCCTGTGTACACAAACTGATGACGTATTTCACAACAAAATGGCGCTGCCCATGGTCAACCTCTATAATGACAGTTGAGATCGAAACTCGGTTGTGATGGGATATCCATATGGTTGTGATGGGTTATTCAGAATATTCACCTCCTCAGCTAACAGAGACAAAGAGGCAGGTCATGGGATAAATTGAGTTAGTACATAGAATAAGTTAGCAAGTGATAGAGAACCACCGTGACGTTTGCATTAGGTAAGCCCGTACGCACGTTGTTTTCCCCTTTGTGAGATTCTTCTCAGTGGATTCCCTAAATTGAAAGAAGAAATTGTTGCTCTTGGTTTCGTTTGCATTCTTAAGATTGTTCGTACCTTGTTCTTCGTCTCCATTATAAAGATCTGTCTGTCCTCTCAAAACTTATAAAGCCAAGCGAGTTAAAAGTAATTATGAACATCTTTAAACAAGATTTTTAAAGACTAAGGACATAAACGCCGCGCCGTCCAATGTCTCGGGTTCAATAGCAGTACAGAAAGCAGACCACGTCTGAAAATAAACAATCACGTGGGCAATTAAATACATTTGATTTTTTTTTTATTTTTTTTTTTACATTTGACTTCATTCACTTTATGATCCCATGAATGGGAAATTCGGGTCGCTCCCTCCCAAGTAATGGAAAGCTAGCAGCAACGAGAGTAGCGCTACCCCAGGTGCGTGCGTGTTTAGGTGTAATCAGCCTCCTGTAGGCCCCCTACTGATGGCAGAATGACCGTACCGAGGTCTTTTACGTGGTGAGACGGGGGTGGGACATGGTTAGGCCCGCGCTCACCTATTTAATTTCAGCAGGACAGACGACGCACTGCAGATTATCCCAGCCCGCTATACGTTGCGTAAAAAAACCCCAGGCCAAGACTCGTCATAATCCCCATCGCAGCATCAATAATATGCAGTTTGTTTGTTTGTTTGTTCAGCCGACCACAAAGAGCCATATCAGGGCGGTGCTGCTTTGACATATAACGTGCGCCACACACAAGACAGAAGTCGCAACACAGGCTTCATGTCTCACCCAGTCACATTATTCTGACACCGGACCAACCAGTCCTAGCACTAACCCCATAATGCCAGACGCCAGGCGGAGCAGCCATTAGATTGCCAATTTTAAAGTCTTAGGTATGACCCGGCCGGGGTTCGAACCCACGACCTCCCGATCACGGGGCGGACGCCTTACCACTGGGCCAACCGATATTATGCAGTGCGTCGTTTGTGCCGCTGACTGCGCAGGTACAATTTATTCTGCCCATTACCGTCACTGAGTCTGCACATAAAGTTGACCCGTGTCCGTTCGGGCCAGGATTCGAACCCGTGACGGCCTAGGATCACTAGTCCAGTGCTCTACTCTACCAACTCATAAGATAAATGCCTATGTCAATTTTTGATGTTTTGAGAAAAACGCAAAACACTTTTTTTGCTTTCTGAACTTTTGAATCTGCCCATCACATTTTAGTTTTAAGTTGCAAATGTGACCCTCCACCACGGAATGAGTCGCATGTCACCTTTTCATGATTGTAGAGAAAGGGGGAATGTACGTTCTGGCTCACCGATTCCGACAGACCCTAAATATTAACCCAAAATAGGCTTCTGGACTAAACTTTTACTAAAATGAAACATGCGACAAAATCAGAAAAATACTGCATAAATCCATACAAAAAAATACAGTAAAGTAAGGTTGTTTTGAACCAATGCCGGGTCTGTCGGAATCAGTAACCCAGAACGTACATTCTCCCTTTCTCTTATACAACGCTAAATTTAGTTTCCATTGAAATATTAATCCAATCTGCCCGTCGTAGCCAAGCCACACTACCGTATTGATCTGGTAAAAACAAACAGCCAGCGTGTGTTTTGATCCAAGCCTGTCTTCTATATTCCTCCAATGGCAAGACAAGATTAAATCATGTGATAGTAACCATTCACGTCACTTCCGCCCACCACTGTGTGTTGATAACAACCCGATCTAGTTTGTGTTGTTAGCAACCAGGCAGACCTGTCTCGCCATTTCGTATTGATGTGCTGTTCTGTGAAGACGTGTATGTGTTTCAGTGAAAAAAGTGCTTAATTTAACAAGGTGAATGTCGCAGAATTAGAGAAAGAGCTTCTTGAATCGCAAAATGTTCATCAAGAATTGTTAGATTATTCTAGGCGGTCAACAACTTTAATTCTACCTGACATGGAACAAGCTTGTAATGTCCCACTACCAGCGCCAACACCATCAGAATTTTGGACAGAAGAAGAACAGCATGTACTAGAAGAGAATAGAAAATATTTTGAGCAGATGGCCTTAATAGCAGTTAAGGCTAAAACAGAAGGATTAATGAGACTGCCCAAAAAACCAAAAAGGAAGATAGAAGATTTGTTCAAAGAAAAAGACGGAAAGAAAAAGAGAGTGGAACCAACAACGCCAAGTGATTTACATCACTATCTCGTTTCAAACCAAGCAGATGTTAGCCATGCTATATCCACAGAAGCTTTCACAAATGCTTATTTTGCTCAAGCAGAAAATGAAAAAGATATTGTGGAAAGACTGCAAAAAGGGATGAGAAATCTCAAAAGACAGGACGCACAACAAATCTTAATTTACATTCAGTTTGGACAGTTTTTGATTATGTGCAAACAATGGCAGGAGAAGCAAAGAAAAGAAGGGAGAATGAAAGAAACGTGGGCTGACTGGTTGAAAGCAAAAACTGGCTATTCCGATGTTCATGCGCGTAGACTACGCGCCGTTGCTAGATCGCTTTATGCATTTCCGCGATTTACCACTGTTGGTTTGCCAATCAGTTTTATCATGGGCAAACTTAAACAAATCGAAGAGATGCTCCAGATCGAAGAGTACAGAGAGTACTGGTCAGAAACGCCGCATATTCCTGTCACATCAGAGCTCCAACAGTCCCAGTCTTAGACTTACAGTGCTTGTTTGTGCGCAACAACAGAAGTATCACACTGCACCTGCACTGTTAGACAAGTGTTTAAATATAGTAACGATCATGCATGTACGGTTTCAAAAATAGTAATGACGTGATTCTAAATATAGTAACGATCATGCATGTACGGTTTCAAAAATAGTAATGACGTGATTCTAAATATAGTAACGATCATGCATGTACGGTTTGCTGCGCCTGCCCTGCTTTGGCTGTCTTCTTAATCATCCTGCTTCAACACCCTGCTTCAGCTGTGTTATTGTTTTTGCTTCACCCTGCTTCAACGCCCTACTATAAACTTTTTAGGCTGCCTTCGGGCGGCCGCCGAGTGCACTTTATGCAAATGACTTGTTTATTGAATCAAGCTTTTGATAAGTGTACTTGGTGGCTGCTTTGAAACTCAACAAAGCCTTCTCCCCTTTCACAAACACTCCCCTTTCACAAGCAACGTCCTTTTCCCCGCTGCAGTCAAAACAAAGCTGTCATAGCGGGTTTTCCCGATTGACAAAAATTCTTATTACACACTCAGACTATTTGGAGCCGCGTTTGTTCTCCAGTGCCCAATTGCATAAGAATATTCTGGTGATGAATAAACGCGCTTTGTGTCATTAGCATCTAAAGATTTCTTGTTTACAATAGTTGTGTTGATCTGATGAAGCGCGGAACTGATCTTAGGGTTGTCATGGTGAAACACTCGCTTCTGAAACAGTGCTTCCTTGTAGTTATCATGCGATATGCTCGACTTTACAACCTGTTTGCTTACACCCTTTGCTTTTTTAACCACCCCTTTCTCACTTGCAACACTGTACATCTTTGCACGCAATCCAACATACTCCTTAATTATCTTCCCATTCATTTCATCTTTCATCTTTCCAATAACCTTCTTGTTAACATTTGAGTGCAATGGTGATTCTTTAGGGTAGTCGCAAGTGTCATAAAAAGAATCTGTTCCTTTTACTGCAGGACTTTCAGCTTCTAGATCTTTGTAAATGTCATCCGCTGGAATGTCAAGTAAGAATGAATCTGTGTCTGTGTAAAGTACTCTCGATTTGGGATATCTTGGCTTCAAATAATCATACAAAAACTCAAGCATCAACAGTTTTGACAACTCTAGCACAGTAAAGCCTATGAATACTGGTTTGTCAAGCTTGACTACAAGTTTTTTCATTAAGATACCATACAGCTGTTCATGAAAGTATTTAAAGTCTTGATACTGTGGTTTGGATGTCAGCTTGATGGCCTCATTTTCTCTTGTAACAAGTCTAACATCCTTTCTCTTGTGTGGGTTTTCCATTGTCTTACCAAAGCAACTGTTGTTCATCAGTTTAAAAAAGTCTTTCTCTGATGCATCAACGGCTTTGGTTCTCAGTTCTGTGTTTTTCATGATGTAAGGTTTCATAAACTGTTCTTGATCAAATAAAATTATACGATGAACAGCCTTCAAAATTAATCCATGTCTAATGTAAAACTGTAACAATCTGTAGTGACACACATACTTCTTTTTGTGAAACAGATTGGGCACCAGCTTTGGAGGTTCTCTTGGGTTTACTTTTAACCTCTCAGCCGCTAAAGGATAATCATTATGTAGATCATGAAGTGATAGTGGATAGTCTAAGTCAACTTCTAGTATCCATCCCTTTCGACTGTCTGGGCCTGCTTTTAATATTGTCAGCACAACACATTGTGAAAATGGTCCTGAATAGATCTTAAAGTTCCGAAGTGGAAGCGTCTGACACATTGCCCAACCATACAAATTGTTTGCATCTAGATACATGATGTAATTAGAAGGTTTCATAGGATCAAAGTCGTCCAAGTATTTGTTGTTGGCTTTGCAGTAATTGTGTGAAGCCATACTGATTCCTCCACGTAGTCCATTTTCAATCATCTGAAGTGTAGGTAGATCTGATAGCAAGTCAATCTTTACTCCTGTAAATCTAAGAAATGCATCCCAGCTCATGCCTGGTGCAGATATGTAATGTGAAGGATCTAGATTGTAGTGCTTCATACATGTTCTTCTGTAATTCTCAAATATATCTGCAAGTAAACAAACATCAGCCAACAAATATTGATCATGATAATCACCCATTGTATTACATCCTAATTTATTCCATGCAGTCTTAGCGTGTTCATAGTCTTCGTCACTTATACCTTTACCCTTCAGCCGTGAGAAGTAAGCATCCTTTGGTGGTAACTCATCTTCATCAAACCTCTCCCACGAATCCATGTATTCATATGGATAGACTCCCTTTCTAACTAAGTCACTGTCAAAGTACTTACATGTGATTGGAAAAGCAGTTAGTGATGAAGATAAAGACTCAAGTGTTCCCATCAGATGTTGAGCAGAATCGTAGAAGTATAAACTATTCAGAGTAAAGGCCATGTACTTTTCTGAAGACTGCGCAATGCATCTTGCTTTGTATTCATCAGTTACTGCCTGCATGATCAGATGTGAATCATAACCGCGCAAGTTATGGAAGAAGATTGGAAGCTTCCAAGTCTTAGGATCAAACTTTAATTGTAGATTACATTTGCTGTGTGCTGCTCCTCGGAACTGCCCACTTACATGATCATGATCTCTTACTATTGGATTGTCTATGTTTGGTGTTAGACTTTGTTCGCATATCCAACACTGTGTGGTAGAGTTAAACTGTTCTTGGTCTTCCGGTTTCATAACAATGTCTGAAAGATTCAGTTGTTTGGAGCAGTCATTTCGCACTTGGTTCATTTGCTGTAAGAAGTTCTTTGCTGCATTAGGTCCTCTGTACAATTGCGGTTTAGAATGTTTACCATCTGAACTAACAACAATAAATGCATATGAACAGACTTGATGATTACTTAGAGTTACTGTTTTAGGTAGGTCTTTTGGTAAAGGTCCTTCATATGGCACAATGATAGATTCAAAGTCAGCATAAACAACATAAGGACTTTTCTGTAGTTTGCATACATTCTTAAAATACACTTTGCTGTCTGGCGGTGGTGTTGTTAACTTCACAACCGCATCATCAACGCTCTTACAATGTTGCTTGTGTATAAGTGCTGCATGAATTGATGGAATACGCAAGAGACATCGCCTACAAAAGTCTTGTTTACTATTGTGATTGCTTGTGCTCGCCATCAGTCTACTCATTGTACGAATCAAAGTGTAATGATATTTTACACCATCAGTCATTAGTAACATGTCAACATGGTTAGTATCACAATCACCAATCGTTGGTGAGTTCTTTGATATTCTGACTGGTTTCAGTTCATCTTCCTCATCCCACGTGTAAACATTTACGGTGATGGGTTTGTTTTGCTGTTCAAATTTGTCAATGCTTGTAATGCTGACAGGAAATTCAATACCAGTAAAGTTTAGTTTATTTCTGTATGCATGATAGTTAGACACTCTTTCTGCATTTTTCTTTACACTGTACAGTCTTGCCAGAACACACCACATAAAACATTTGTCATCATCATTCTTTATGTTCAGCACAGCACGTTTTTTGACAAGAGCAGGAGGTAAAGGTATGTAACTTCTACCTCTGATGGGGGCAAATTTACTTAGCTTCAATTCTATTTTTAGAATTTCACCTTCTGACCATCCGGATCCTTTCATCTTTGCATCCTCTGCAGCTTGCTCAAACCGTTTCATCATTTCATCTGCCCAGTTTCCATTCAATTCTGCCATAGAATTAAGTGCTAGTTGTCTGGTTGAAACATGAACTTCTAGCACCTCATCACTGACTGTTTTGTATTTTATTCAACTGACTATCTGCACTTTTACTGGAGGTTCAATCAACAAATTGTTTGGAATTTGTTCAATGGCGTCTTGCACACTGGACTGCACATTTTGAGGATCCGTTACTTGTAATTCAACGGTGTCAAATACTGTCGATAAAGATTCTAATACAGAGTCTTCCATCGCTGTGAGTTTGATTTTATAACTCAAAATAAAAATATAAATTAAAAAAATGAAGTTGCTTCCATTTTTGTTAACACTATAAAATCTGAAATAAAAAATCATTTAACATTTGTACCACGTGGAACTAATTGTAATTCCTCTTTTACAAAGGCTCTTTGCGGTGCTGGTTCTCTCAAGTAATATATAGGTGGATTTGTCTCTACTACTCTCTTGATTTCATGAATGTCAATACTCCAGATTGGATCCGTTGCACGCTTCCTGCTGTCACCCTCAGCTTCACCGGGTGCATATAAATATCTGACTTTCTGATTGAAAGGTAGTAATGCCACTGGTGTTGTTGACTTTGGAGCAACAGGCATTGTTTTCTGTTTGATTGCATCAACTGGTCTTAACCCTGTAGCTTTAAATACCTCCAGATTCATTGCTCTAAGTACTGATGGTAATCTTTTGACCCATTCAGTGTTACGCAATTTACTTTCTGTGTCCAAAAATTCCTGATGGTACTGATATGAAAACAGTTTTTCTGCCAACTGTTTGTTAAAGCTCTCAACAATAGCCTGTGACCTGTGGTTTCCTGGAATACCTCTCTTCACTGTAACATGATGTTTTAACAGAAGCTGGTTTACAGCTCCTTTAAACTCCTTACCATCATCGCACTGAATCATTCTGGGATACTTTAGTGGTCCACGTCTGTAAATTTCTTGCAGGGCAACAGCTGTAGCTATAGCACTTTTCTCTGTCAACGGTTCAGCATCTTTGTATCTTGTTGCAACATCAACTACAGTCAGTGCATACTTATATTTCTTCCTTCTGACTGTGTCATGCGGTAAATACAGCAGGTCTATTTGATGAGTGTCATTCGGTTTAATGTTAACAAAGTGTGGTCGTGTAATTTTTCTTGGTGCAGGTAAATAGATCTGCCAAACTGCCTGCTTTGACAACCATTTCTTTGCTGTATCTTGAGAAACACCTGCTGCGTCACTGAGCTTGTCAATAGCAGTTTTTCCTTTCCAGTATCCTTTTGGGGAATAATATATTTTAGATAACAAAGCATCACTCATGGTTTTTTAAATGACAGAATATTAAGATTTGACAGCACGCGCAATAAAGTAAACAACAGCCATACCAATAACAATGAAAACAATCTCGCCCACCTTCTGCTCTTCTGAAGGCTGATAAAAGTCACCCAGTTTTGGAGGAGCACTTGTCTTCATTTTCTTTCCAGTTACAAGATAGTATTCTTGAATGGCTGCATCAACATTGGCAAAGGTTTTGTTTGCATGTCCTTGCTGCCTGAGTTTATCATTCATAAAGTCTAACTGCGCATTTCGTTTCTTCTCGTATTCATCCTGTGCTTTCGCCAGTTGTTCCATGGCTTTGTTGTGCCTTTCCCTCTCTTCACCATTTTGCAGTTTAGAAAACAAATAGTTGCTGCCAGAAAATGCAAGCGCATTTACAATCGCACCTCCCACCATCATAACCAAGCTAGCCATTTTATTGTCTTACATGTTTATATTTTCTGGAATAATTCCTTGCTTCACCAGGAAGTCTTTTGTTGCAAAGGAAGCTGTCACAACACCAATTAGTTTAGCACCGTCTTCGAAGTCTAACTTTCCCAAGTCGGCTGGTTTCATTCTGAGGAGACTTTTACCCAGCATTGTGTAACCTACACTCAAGCCTCCAATCACTGCAGCGTGATAAACTAGATTAACTATTGTCTTTTCAGAACTCATTTTTATGTTATCAAAATTAAAATATTAAAATTATTCCATATGAAATGAATCCACTGCAGGTACTACTGTGGGCTTTTTTATTGTTTGTACTGCTTTGTTTGTTGGTTTTGGTGTTTCTGATTTTGGTTTTTCTGACACTTTATATTTGCCTTGCCAAAGTTTGTAAAGCAAGTATCCACCTCCTCCAACAACAGCTGCTACAGCTACTTTTCTGTATGATAGAAATGAAGATTTTAATTCTTGATCAGTTTGTGTGACCTTAGTCACTTCAGGAATGTTTGGTGTCTGCTCAACTTCAGACATAATGTTCTGCTTTGCCTTTTGATTTAACTTTTTTTGTCTGTTCCATTCGGCTAGTTTTTTTCCTACTTCTACTCTACCAGGTTTCTTTGTCACTGTGTTCACTTCTGGTATTTTCGTCTGCTCCACTGTCTGCTTCAACTGATCTGTCATCTTTTTTATTCTGAAAATTAATGTGTTTGAAAGTAATTAATCCAGCAACAAATGGTACTAATAAAGCACCAAATCGATAATACAGGCCACAGGCAAGAGATTCGAGGGACTTGGAAACAACAGGGTCATGAGTTAGATCATGTGTTAAGTCTTCCTCCGAGTCGAGAGGTGTAAAATGTCCAAAAATCTTTGTGTACAAACCTATAACAGTCTGTCCAATACTTCTAACCATCTTAGAACCAAGCACTGATTCATACCGTCCATGATACTTTTCTATATCTTCTGAGGAAAGATGTTGTACTTCTTCCACAGTTAACTGCTGCCCAAGGTAGTGTTTTGTTTTTCCACAAACAGCAAGTGAATACAATCTTTCTTTTTTATCAGGTATAGTCCTACTGTCACAGATTTCAATATCTGTAGCAGTCTGCATCAGCAATTCATCACAGTTCATTTTATTTTGATGCAGAATAAAATTAAAATCTAGTAATTAAACTTGAGTAAGAACTTAGGTAGGAACTTAACAAGAACTTAGGTAGGAACTTAAGTAAGAACTTAGGTAGGAACTTAACAAGAACTTAGGTAGGAACTTAAGTAAGAACTTGACAAGAACTTGAGTAAGAACTTGACAAGAACTTGAGTAAGAACTTGACAAGAACTTGAGTAAGAACTTGACAAGAACTTAGCAAGGATTTCTACAAACATACATACTGAACTGGTTGATCAGTTTTTAAAACCAGTTTCGAGTGCTTAGAAGATTTCAGATTATTCTTTATTCTTTCTCTCTCCTGTTTGTTTTCAATGACATCATTTTCTCGAAGACACTCTTCAAAACTGTCACGGTCCTTTGAATAGAACAATGTTATTGTTTTGAGTTGCTCTCTAAAGTCTTTCAGAACTGCATTGTATTTTTGTGTTAATATCCAAACTGATATTAATGCATGTCGTCCACTGAATGCAAGCTTTGCTAGTGCACTTTTCTTTCTAACAATGTCACGTTCTGCTGCACAGTCATCAATAATAAACAGTGTTGGCGTGTTCTGAAAAAGATCGAAATAATGCTCCAAGCAAACATTTAGACGATCAGAAGGATTTACAATAAATATATTTTGATCAGACCATATGAATTTTCTCTCCTTGTATGTTCTGTTATGCTTTATGGTTGGACAGAATATGACTATGTGTTCAAAGTGATTTATGTAAACAGTCTGTAATAAATCCAAAACATATCTTGTTTTGCCGCAACCTGTTGCCCCACAAATCAAAGAACAGTGTGGATCTTTTGGAAGAAAATCTAGATACTTCATTTTAACACGTTCAATAAACAATATCCTGTAATCTGCTTTCAGAGATGTTTAACTGCGCATCTGACACAACAAACACGTAGATCTTAACTGATTTACTACTACTCCCTACTTCCTTTTCAATTTGTATTGTGATTCCTTCTGATCCGTTTTCAATTCGCCTTCCACTTCCATGCAGTTTGTTGTCGTCAGTTGTTCTGAGATCCAGCCATAACGCATATTTATTTGTCAAGAAATCTTCTACGCCAACACCGTGTAAATGTAGATCTTTAGCCACAAGATCAGATGTTGGGTCTTTCAATCTTCCTCCAGTAAAGTACTTTCTTGCTTCATCATAGTGTTGGTATGGCAGCATGCCAGATGCAAATATTTGGTTTGGCTGCCCTTCAATTGTGCAATATACTCTATTGATTAGTGGATTGTAAAACTTTTCTATTTGCCTTTCATATGAATCTTTTGGTTCCTCAAACA
Organism: Littorina saxatilis; assembly: GCF_037325665.1. Lineage (NCBI taxonomy): Eukaryota > Metazoa > Mollusca > Gastropoda > Littorinimorpha > Littorinidae > Littorina > Littorina saxatilis. The sequence continues at coordinate 10,492,369 of NC_090248.1, forward strand.
ACATAAGTATTCCCTTCATTGACCTAGCTGGTGTATTCAAGTTAATGTTCCAGATTGGATCAGCCTGGCTTTTTGAAAGTGTACTGTGATTCAACACTCTTTCATAATAGATAGGCAGCTTAGAACTGTACTGATTTTCTATAAGTCTAGCCAGTTCAGGATGGTTTACAACATCAAACTCTAAAGAAATTCCAGACACCTTATACTTTGCTTCCGGGTCTTGTGAAAGCATAACACGATCATAACTATTGAAAGTCAGGTCGTATGACAGCCTGTCGCGCAATGCTCCTTGATAGAAGGGAGGATGTGAATTTATGAGTTCAAAGTCAAGTGGAATACAAAATTTGTTTCCAAAAGCAACATTGACAGCGTTATCTTTTTTGTTGTCAGCTTTATCTCCGGCTCCTATTCTAACTTTTATCCCATTGTCTGACTGAATCCCTTGAAACACTCTGTTTTTCTTTTCATTGTCAGTTAACCAATTATCTGCATAAACTAAAAATACATCTGCATTATTCAATGACATCACTTCCCGCCCTTCCAGTTTGACAGTAATCTTCCTCACAATTGCTCTTCCTACATTATAAGCCAAAGTCCTATTTTCATCTGAGCCAGATTCTAATTCTAATTTGAATGATAGTCTTACAGTGCCTGGTACAATAACATCGTTCTTACCCAGATTAGGAAACCTAACAGTAAGTATTTCATTCTGATCAATAGTAGAAGGATTATTTGTAACTATAACTGTTTGCCTTATTCCTTTTACCCCGAGAGGTTCTTTCAGCCTTCTGTAAGGATCAAGAACAGAACCGAACGATTGTGCCATCTTTTTTTATTTTCAAAATAAAAAATAAGTTACAAATGGCAGAAGGTGGATTAGAAGATATATTTGAGCCAGCGGACGACATGAGCGAAGCAATCCCTTTGGTTCCCTACCATCATTCACTGCATTATGAGGTGGCACGACATGAACTTCTGGAAGGTAAAGTTAGAGATTTCTACAAAAGTTTAGGAGAAGAACCTGATGTTTTAGATCCAAACCAGTTCAAAATGGAAGCAAATCATTTATATACAACTAGCGATAAAGGAGAAAAAGTCCAACTTACATATAAATCTAATCCTGCTAAGTTTCTATCAAAAGTTTCACTAAAACAAAAACTTACTGCTAATAGACTTAGGCAATTAGATATTGTGCCTAGCACACGGTCATCACCTTCCCATGTTGTTTCCTTACTTCAAAAAGCAGAACTAGGACTACCAACTGCTACTCAAATAGAATCTGTTCCATTGCAAGATCTTAATAAACTTGCAGATGAGGCTGATCAACTTATACAAGAGATAGAGACTTCTTTTTCTGAGGAAACTTCACTGAAGACTCCACATGAACTATTACCTATGAGAGAAATAGAAGCCCTTAATCAATCACTACAAACCATCAGAGGTGAAATAGCAAATAATCTGTCAAAACTAGGTCAGCTGGATGAAGATATAAACAAAGAGAAACAAAAACTTGCTGATGCTGATGATTTGAACCTAGAACAAGAAGTAAAAAACAGAATTTCTAAGCGTTTAAAAGATTTGCAGGAGGAGAAAGCCATAAGGTTAGAAGTTCTAAGTAATAATAGAGAACAACTGAGAACACAGGTCAGCAGAATAAAAAATACAATTCAAAGAATCCTTTACGAAGACACAACTCTTGCTGAAAGAATTAGAACGCTTTTCAGAGAGCAGGGAATCACAATAGCTAGTATACTAACTGCGTTAGGATTTGCAATAAGCACATTAGTGTTAACACTCACAGGTGGCACTGTCACACCTCCACCTCCACCTTCACCTTCATCTCCATCTGATCCGGGATGGGTAAAGAAACAACTCAAACACATTGCAGAACTATTAAAGAAACTAGCAGCAAAAGCTTTGGGTGCACTTCCAGGAATCATTGGTTCAATTGTCAGCTGGCTGTTATCTTTTGCAGGTAAAGTTGTTGGTTTCATGGCTGAACATCTCTGGACTCTAATAGTTTTAATTGCAGGTGTTCTGCTAACGAGAATAAAGCAAAAGTAAGCCTACACCCACTCCACCAATTACTAGAGCAGTCTTCTGCGATTCATGATCATCACTAATACTAACAGCTTGATCATCACTAGTGACAGAATGATCTTCACCTGCAGCGTGATCTTCACTTGTCACGCTTTGTTTCTGTTCATTGTGATATGGCTGTAGCATCGTTCTGATTTCTGAATTCAGTTCTTCACCCTTTCCAAGCGGCTGGGTGTCACTAGCAATAATGATTTCATTGTTATAATTTGTTATTGTTCCAATCTGCAGCTGGAGATCAGAAGGTAACATGTAAAGGCCGTTACCAACAGCAAAGTCAACTTTTGATCTTGCATAACGGAGAGAGTCTTGATACCTTTTGATGCTGGAAGGCAGATCAACTGCAGAGTTTATGACATCTTCTAAATTTGATAACAACTGTTTCTGTGCATCAAACCCTGTGCTTGTTCTCATTATGTTTGATCGTGTCTGTGCCTGCGAGCCTAGCAAGCACCACGCATATGTTCGGATAGATTCATTGATCCTTTCAACACCTGATCCAGTGAAACCTTTGCCGGTGTTTAATATAAAAGTAGTCCATGCATTGTGGTGCTGTTGTTCTATTGATCCTAACTGTACCTGCACATTTGAAGAAAAAGATGTATGACCTGGCCAGTAATCAAAATTATACCTCCTGTGGACACCCCATAAATATAGTGTTCCCATGCCATGGTTTTTGTCTTGCTTTTGCCTAAAGTCGGTCTTAAAATCTATATTGAATTCATTGCAGAGACGCTCATACACTTTCATGTTTATCCTATTGTTGAATGGGTTCCAGCTCTTTTCATGCGGCATTGGTGCCTGAAGTTCAGACAAGATTCTCCTGCACTGATAGTAAACGTGAAATGTGTACACACACTTTGTCAGTAAGTTTGAATTATTCATGTGGTCTGCATAGGACACTCCACATCCTGTGGTTGCACAGAATATTGCAAAGTTTAACTGATTCTGATAGAACTGAATTGGGTGAGAGTTCCACATCTTTGGAACACTATCATTTTTGATTGGGGGATTTAGGTAAGAATGGAATGGGTCAGGCACTTTAACGCGAATGGATTCTGTTTCTGTTACGGCAAAGTCCAACTCATGGAAAGAAATAGTCTTTGGATTGTAATATGGTCCAGTTTTGTATTTAACGTCTTTGTTGAATTTATACTGAATCATTTTTGTTGTTGAATAAAAAATGTTTATCACACTAACAAATGTGAAGACTAGTGTGCCAGTTAAACTTGCAAACCCTATCAACAATCAAAATGGAGGAATGAAAGTTGCACTGCATGAAATTATGTACAAGGTTACTTGGTATAATATCAGTAAAAAAAAAGGCTAACAACTGGGTTAGAATTAATGGTAAAACACATTCTGTAGAAGATGGTTACTATGACTTCTGCACTTTAGAGAAAGAATTGTTTGCTCCAGTAGGTATTACAGCGAGTTTAAATCATGCAAGTCTCATTGCTACTCTTACTATGCCCAAAACTAGAGAAGTAAACATTGAGTTTCCAACCAAACTCCTTGATATGCTTGGAATTACAAAAATATACAAGGGAACACGTCCCATTGACATGGATGTTAACAGTGTACTGTTTGTTCACATGAGAGAGCTTAACACATCCTATAATCTGTTTAATGATCAGCGTTCTGATCTGCTTAGGATTCTTCCACCGAGTGATGCCTCTTTTTGTAAAATGCACGTGCCAACATTTAAGACACTTCAGTTCAAGGACTTGGAGGAAGGGTGTCATGAATTCCTACACATTGATCTGAAAAATCAAAGTGGACAACCAGTTGATTGTTTGTTTAACATTACATTGGAAATAGTTCCATAAAATATTGAGTATTAAAATGTCGAGTGGACCTACAATAGCTTATCCTGTTGCATGTTCAACTATAGAGTTGAAAGATTTAGCAGACGCTATCGACTTTGAGAGCAATGCTGAAGTTGGTGCAGTGTATGCATTCGAGTTTACAGACACTGGTCATTACAAGAGAAAGGAAATCGACGATGAAAAGAAACCAAGATTCCTCAAACTAGGTCAAATCCGTGATGTTAATGTACCTGATCCAATTGTCGATGACACATTCTACATGTGGAAACATCAGAATAAAAAATGGGTACTTAGTCCTGTTATGAAAAAGATTGACTGGGAAATGAAGTTTGAATTTGTGAGTCCATACACTCTTGTTGGAAAAGACGACACATTCCGTAAGTCAATCAATGCTAAACCACTAATTGTTAGCCTTGTTCCTGCGATTAACAGCAGGGGAGAAGTTGCAGTTAAACCTTTCCATAAGAACAACTATCTCATTCACAGAAAACAAAGTGTTGAAAAGGACGCTGACACCATTGTCGATTTTATACCCAAGCTTCCAATAGGGCAGAATGCAACTATGATATTTGATATAGTTGTCAGGAAAAGGGAAGAAACCACAAACACTGTTCTAATGAGAGGAATAAATCTCAACTGGAGACCATTAAATGTTGAAGAAGTCAGAGTATTTATTGCTGTTCAAAAGGATTCTAACACAATAAAAAAACAGACGTCAAACCAAAATGTTGTTGTTAACGCAGATATAAATAATTTAACAGAAATAAGAAGTATTAATCTTACTTATCTTGATTTGATTGCTTTCTACTATACAGATAAGGTGTTAAGCAATGAACAGCTTCAAAGCTTAGCAGAAACACTGGCCAGTGAGAATTAAGATAAATATTTTATATTTTGCATTAAAAAGATGACTAGCAGTGTGAAGCTTTATCGTAATATTGATGAAAGTGCAGCAGAAAGTCAACAATTCAGACTGGCACACATTAGTAATATACAAAAACAACTAGAAGATGAATTAGAAAAATATTCTCGCGCTAGACGTAAGTACTCAACAACTTACAACAGCCTTTCTAATGCCAGCACTGGTTCTACTATCCTTGCATCAGCTGCAGGTGTAACGGGAACAATTCTGTTAGCTACCGGAGTAGGGACTCCAGTTTCTCTAATCCTAGGTGGTGTCGCAGCAGCAGTTGGTGGTTTATCATTTATAGCATCAGCTATAATGAAAAAAATTGTGAAAAAGCTTGAAAAACACGAATCCATTTCCACTCTTGCATCATCAAAATTGTCTAGCCTAAAACTGTCTATCAGTAAAGCACTTGAAGATTCAAAAGTTTCTGACGAAGAATTCAAACAGATACAAACAGACTTTGATGACTACAAAAGTAAGAAAGCAAGTATTCAAACAAAAACACGAGCTGAATATAACAAGCCAATCGATACAGAAGATCTGAAAAAGCAGTTTTTAAAAAAGGGGATTCAAATAGGACGGGAAGAAAAAGTAAAAATAGAATCACTTGTAAAGAGTTAACTATTCGTTTAGACAGTCACATTGCATGTATCAGATATAATTCTAACAGTGAAAGAACATATGAAGTAAAGTTTGTAAATGAGAGAGCGTATTGAGCTTAAGAATGTTGCATAAGAGAAAGGGAGAATGTACGTTCTGGGTTACTGATTCCGACAGACCCGGCATTGGTTCAAAACAACCTTACTTTACTGTATTTTTTTGTGTATGGATTTATGCAGTATTTTTCTGATTTTGTCGCATGTTTCATTTTAGTAAAAGTTTAGTCCAGAAGCCTATTTTGCGTTAATATTTAGGGTCTGTCGGAATCGGTGAGCCAGAACGTACATTCTCCCTTTCTCTATTGTCATATTTTTACAATTCCTTAAAGAGTGTTTTTATTCTCTATCCAGTGGTGAAAACCGTTTTAGAAAAGAGTGAACACTTTTCGAGTTATAAGCCTGTGACTATGGTGACCCTCACACTGTTACTAGACACCCCCCGGACTTATATTATGCCTAGCGCAGAACCGCGTGAGGTGACATGCGACTCATTTCGTGGTGGAGGGTCACAAATTGCCTATCTGTGTGTGAGCGTTGGTATTTTCCTTTTTTTCCGACCATTCATTCAGGTGAACATCGTTATTATCGTGAAGACTCACCGAACTCTTGCAATAAAAACCGGAGCAACATCTGTCCTGATCAAACGTGCACTGATCATTCGTGTCCCCACAGTCCCCCTCAGCGCGTCTGTTCCTCACCAAAGCCAGAAACCTGGAGCATATATATATAGGATGCGTAACAACCATCAACAAGCTTACACACACACACACACACACACACACACACACACACACACACACACACACACACACACACACAGACACACACACAGACACACACACACACACACTCAAGCGCATGCGCGCACGCACGCCCACATACACACACACACACACACACACTGACACACGCACATACCCACACACACACTGACACACGCACGCACACACACACACACACACATACACAAACACGCGCACGCACGCACGCACGCACACACACACACACACACATACACACGCACTTATGCACGCACACAAACATGCACGAACGCACACACACACACACACACACACACACACACTGACACTCGCGCGCACGCACACATTGACACACGCGCGCACACACACACACACACACACACACACAGAGACACACACACAAACACACACATCACACACACACACACACACACACACACACACACACACACACACACACACACACACACACACACAGAGCGTTCGTTTTCTTGACAAAAGAATAAAGTTAGAGCCCCTATACTAGTTATCAGTTATGCTGTTGTGTGACATGCCCCTCAGCCGGACTATACCCTTAAGCAGATTGAAATGCTCTACCGCCTACTGAGCAATCATTATCAAAAACCAAGAAAGGTAGGTTGTTGGAACGTTTTTTTATTGACAAAACAATACGTTACAGTCACAAATATATTCATTCGCTTGGGACTTTCCCAACAAGCGGCCGAAACATTCGATCAAGCAAGGTTCTTGTTACTAATTGTTTGTCTGTACACTTTAAAGACCGTTAGGTCGATATATTTGTGAATGTAACGTATTCTTTTGTCAATAACAAACGTTCCAACAACCTACCTTTCTTGGGTTTTTTTATTTTGAATTTTGGAACGTTGGCAGTCTCTTTGTGTTTGGATTCGAGCAATCATCAATTAGTGCATAAACTCATCCGGTCCCTAGAAGATCTCTAGTTTCTCTGGATACAAATTCCCTAATAGTCGGACTGAGCAAACTACTTACCCGCGCAGATCGGGGTTTGTGAGATGCGTTTCTCTTTTCTCAGGCTCTGAAAAATGGAGAGTGATAAATATCAATATGAACATGTCAAAGTTTCTGATGCGTTTCTCTTTTCTCAGGCTCGGGTAGTGGCTCTGAAAAATGTAGAGTGATAAATATCAATATGAACAAGTGTGTGGTGCGTTTCTGCTTTCTCAGGCTCGGGTAGTGGCTCTGAAAAATGTAGAGTGATCAATATCAATATGAACATGACAAAGTTTGTGGTGCATTTCTCTTTTTTCAGGCTCAGCTAGTGGCTCTGAAAAATGTAGAGTGATAAATATCAATATGAACATTACACAGTTTGGGGTGCGTTTCTCTTTTCTCAGGCTTAGCAGCTAGTGGCTCTGAAAAATGTAGAGTGATAAATATCAATATAAATATGAACAAGTGTGTGGTGCGTTTCTCTTTTCTCAAGCTCAGCTGGTGGCTCTGAAAAATGTAGTGATAAATATCAATATGAACATGAAAACATTGTAGTGCGTACGATTCCTTGCATAGAAAGGAACGTGCCTTTAATGCATTGTTAATTATATACGATACCGATACATGCACAGCCTGGCGGTGACCTTACGATTACTTTTCAAATCTACTGCTGATATGTTGAAATCACTAAGACAAACTTCGTTCTCAAAATTCTGTGTCACTTCCTTGGGAGACACTATGCAGAAGAAGTGACAGAATGTTTACTATACTTCATTATAACATACGTCTTTTGGAACTTTGTTTGGCTTTTGAGGAAAGAAATTCTACTTCAAAACAGCTGCTACAGGGTCAAAAAGAGACGTCTTGCTTTCTTTTATCGATATTGTATCTCTTTATATACTGTTCAAAAAAAGAAACGCATAGCTTGTAATATTTGGTTAATTTAGTTATATGGCTACAAGGATATCCACCAAACTGCAGAAAATGTTTATCTGGTCGTCGACCTTTCGTCCATTGCCACAAGTGAGCTCTGCACGTGACGCATGCGTTATCAGTGGCTACAATGTCAAAATTGCTCATTTGGCATGACCACTCGTCATGCTTCAGTGTAATCTCGTGAAACTCGGGGAATATTGAGCTCTCACCATGTCTTCCAAAACCCATAAAAGCGGATTGTTCGCCACAAAGAAATCAGACGACAATTCAGCGACGAAAGATGGCCCGATTGAGCAGAGAAGACCGCCAAATTGCATTGGGTCGTTTACAAGCAGGCCAAAGTCAAAGTGCAATCGCCAGGCACTTCCACGTGTCCCAGAGCACCATCAGTAGACTGTGGGTCAGGTTTCAAGCCACTGGCTCCGTTGCTGACTTGCCACGAGCGGGAAGACCAAGGGCGACAACTGCTGCTCACGACCGCTTCATACGGCTCCGCCACCTCCGGAATCGTTTCCTGTCGGCCTCATCTTCTGTCCAGGCTCTCCCCGGGCCACACCGATTATCGGACCAGACCGTGCGGAACCGCCTGCATGAAGCTGGTTTGAGAGCTCGCAGACCTCACAGAGGAGCTGTCCTCACCCGCCGCCATCGCCAGAACCGAGTGCAGTGGGGCAACCAGCACCTTCGCTGGACCGTCCGGAATTACTGGAGACACGTGTGGTTCAGCGACGAGTCCTACTTCCTGCTCCAGCGACATGATGGTCGGAGGAGGGTCTACCGGAGAGTAAACGAACGTTACGCGCCTAACTGTGTGGATGAGGCACCCGTTCATGGTGGTGGAGGCGTCATGGTGTGGGGGGCGATCAATACCGCTGGAAGGAGCACCCTGGTGCACGTCCAAGGGCGCATAACTGCCCAGCGATACGTGGAGGAAATTCTGCGCCCACACGCCCTTCCTCTTCTGGCTGACCAGGATGCCATATTCCAGCAGGACAACGCTCGCCCGCACACAGCACGACTCACCACCCAGTTCCTCACCGACCACCATGTCCAGGTGCTTCCCTGGCCATCCATGTCGCCAGACATGAACCCGATAGAACACCTCTGGGATGAATTGGACAGACGTGTGCGCAGGCGAGAAGAAGCGCCGGCAAATCACCGCGATCTATTGCAGGCACTTCAGGAGGAATGGGACACCATCCCACAGCAAGATATCCGGCATCTGATCCAGTCCATGCCCAGAAGGTGCCGGGCAGTTGTTGCTGCTCAAGGCAGTCACACCCCCTACTGACTTGACAGCCTCGGCACCCAATCGTATTGATTGACTGATTGATTTGAAGATGCAAATGAACTGTGTGTGCATTCAACTGTGTCCATACCAAATTTCAAACAAATAATCTAAATATTGGATTTTCTGTTAATTTTTTCGAAAAATAAAACAAATTTGGCAAGTAGCAACTATGCGTTTCTTTTTTTGAACAGTATATATATTATTATACGAAATTCTTGATTAAGCTATGACATAAATATGACCGATTAACATAACCAACCTTCTTTTTGATGCCATACCTGCAAAGACGATGCACATCATGATGAGAATTCCACCAAACACAAGGAACCGCTTCGACATGATGGCCCCTTTTTCGTCTGCCAGTGTACTGATGTAAAAGTAATCTTGGCAAAAAGCTTTCAGGATCAAAACAAAACAAAACAAGAAAGTTTATTTATTGGAGCAGAAATAAAAAAAATAAAATGAATCATGATCTCGCTTGTGTCTTAATTCCGAGCGAGCTTCTGGACTACTTGTCAGATAAGTTTATTTTCTGTAGACTCGTATTTATAAGTGTGTGTCTGTCTGTTCACTTAAAAGACCGCTGGGTCGAAGATCAGGGAACGTAACGTTTTGTTTTGTCATAAGGCCAAAAAAAAAGAGGTCTGTTTACGGTAACATAGGCCAAAAAAATAGGGTCAGTAGGTCGGGATTTTTTTTTTTTTCCAAAAAACCATATTTTTACGTTATTTTGCACACAAAAAAAGATTTTGTTTTTTTTGTTTTTTTGTTTTGTTTTCCCAAATGCCAAAAAAAAGTCTAGGGTCGCGCGAAAAAAATAGGGTCGGTCGGGTTACCGTAAACAGACTATTTTTTTGTTGTTGGCCTAATATAACGTTCCTATAACATACCTTTCTTGTCTTTAAAAAAAAACACACCCGTATTTGGTGGAGCAGTTGATCAAAGACAAAACGCATTATTCACAAATACGTCTGTTTGTTTGTTTGTTTGTTTAACGCCCAGCCGACCACGAAGGGCCATATCAGGGCGGTGCTGCTTTGACATATAACGTGCGCCACACACAGGACAGAAGTCGCAGCACAGGCTTCATGTCTCACCCAGTCACATTATTCTGACACCGGACCAACCAGACCTAGCACTAACCCCATAATGCCAGACGCCAGGAGGAGCAGCCACTAGATTGCCAATTTTAAAGTCTTAGGTATGACCCGGCCGGGGTTCGAACCCACGACCTCCCGATCACAGGGCGGACGCCTTACCACTAGACCAACCGTGCCGGTCACACAAATACGTCGACCTACTGTTCTTTGAAGTGGACTAATGAAGAGAAACTGAACAGTAATGTCAGATCTCAGAATGGCGAGCGTCCATACATTTTAGAAAACGTATAGTAATAAACATTGAATGATTAGGCCTACAAAGGTAAAGCGAGCATTAACAATGACCGAGACTTTCAGTAATTCCTTCGCGTGACGTCTAACCCTCTTACGTCATTATGTGACGTCTTCAAATGTTAAAGTTTCTATCACACACGTCAAACACTTTTGACCGAGACGTAATCTTCTTATGCGAGCTTTATCCATAGACTCGGAAATGTTAAAGTTTCTATCACACACACACACACACGCACGCACGCACAGACAGACAAAAGTTACGAACGCGTGAGCCAAAAACTACCCCCCGCGGGTTAGGGGGAGTCCCATATTGGTTGGGACGAGAAAGAATTTACCCGATGCTCCCCAGCATGTCGTAAGAGGCGACTAACGGATTCTGTTTCTCCTTTTACCCTTGTTAAGTGTTTCTTGTATAGAATATAGTCAATGTTTGTAAAGATTTTAGTCAAGCAGTATGTAAGAAATGCCTTTGTACTGGAAACTTGCATTCTCCCAGTAAGGTCATATATTGTACTACGTTGCAAGCCCCTGGAGCAAATTTATGATTAGTGCTTTTGTGAACAAGAAACAATTGACAAGTGGCTCTATCCCATCTCCCCCCTTCCCCCGTCGCAATATAACCTTCGTGGTTAAAAACGACGTTAAACGTCGAAAGAAAGAAAGAATGTAAAAACTTTTTACGTGAATTCATCGATGCTCTGTGTGGCGTTTTCAATGACCGTGAGAATAAAAAATAAAAAATAATTTGCTCTATAATTATATCTGCCTCTCTTTATCTCTTTATCTCTATCTCTCTCTGTCTGTCTCTTTATCTTTATCTCTCTCTGTTTCTGTTTATCTCTGTCTCTGTTTTGTCGTGCTCCCTTACTCTCTCATTATAAATGAAATATAAGCAATAATCAACTGAATAAAGACACCTAGCTCAAACTACCTTGTCGCAATTAAGTTAAGGCACATTAGTGATTACAAATAAGCACAAACAAACAAACAAACAAACAAAAGCAAAACAAACAAGTATTGAACCATCTTTGAATCACACAACAGCATACCTGTATATTCCAGGGAGACTATTTGGATTGAATCACAGTCCCTTAGAACGGTTCCTAGTTTATACCTTTTGCTTATTTCAGTACAGCTGCCGTTGGACAAACCGGGATTAGGCTGGCGAATCTCTGCAGCTTAAGCAAAGCTTGTCAAATATCCCATCTTAGAACACCAGATGCTGACAAATGGTGATTTTTTTCTCTGCACACATTTCCACGCAAAGACATTCAAATGTCTTTTTAACTTTTACATAAGTTCACAATAACTCAAAGAATTAACTTGAGAAAATAATAATATCAATGGTAGGAGAGAAGGATTTTTCAGTATTTGTTTTAATTCTTGCGTCGTGTCTTAGCTGTCTGAGCTGCAGCTGTCACCCTTGTGCTGTGGTAATGTGTCAGACTTAAGCCTGACCTTCCGTTGAACCTAATCGGGTTATAGTTATCTAGTTTTGACATTTAGTCATATGTTTTGCACAAACATACACACGGACACACTTTGTGAATCAAATTTAACCCTCAGACAACAGTAACATTTCATTGAGCATTTATTATGACGGCTACGATGACTATTACATGAAACGTTGTTAACCCGTGATTTGTAAAAATGTTAAAAAAGTATCGCATTCCACAAAGTAATACATATAGGTTACACATTCTGAGGGAAAATATGCACGATATTCAGGACGAGGTGTGTAAGCTTTCTATCCCATTACTCGGACGTTTTCATTAAAAATAAAAAAACAAGAGGCGAAGCCTTCACGGCTCACGTAAGAAATCGACAAACAGTAACACAAACTCAATCACTCCGTCACACACACACACACACACACACAGTAAGCATAGGTGACACTGTGCAAGAAAGCGATACACTTGATCTAGATCTGAATGGCCGATTTCGAAGAAAAAAATAGTCTCGGCCCGCTCAAAATAACAATGACCGAGACTTTCAGTAATTGCTTCGCGTGACGTCTAACCCTCTTACGTCATAATGTGACGTCTTCAAATGTTGTGACGTCTTCAAATGTTAAAGTTTCTACCACAGACATACATACATACGCACGCACGCACGCCCGCACGCACAGACAGACAAAAGTTAGCATAGCATATGCTACACTTACGTGAGCCAAAAACCACTTTTTGACACAAACTCGGCAAGTGCCGGTTTTCTGCTGGCCAAACCTTCAGCGACCGCAAATCGTGTCATCAAATTCATGTGCCACTGCGAAACGAGTCCCCTTTTGTCTTTTTGGTAAACTCACCATAAAACGTCTGCTTTTGTATTCAGTCATCTATACTGCTTAAGAAAACGAATAACAGTTATTTCTAGAGTGTTGAAATGAAATTTGATACTGTGCAGATACCGGCCGGTTTCAGTCGTCAAGTGACAAATCGGTTGTCCGAGGCATTCGACAAAAAGACTGCGTGTGTGATTTTACAAGCGATGAGGATGATTGCTGAATTTGTGCTTATTCGAGCTGTTGTGCTTCAATGTTCAAATCTGGATTACTTACTTCTTCAATCGTCATTAATTTTAGCTGAGCCTTACTTTGATGTTTGTCGTTCAGTCTTGCCCGAGTTACCGCTACTGTCGTGCAGTAGATCTATAGTTTTAGTCTGCTGGTTTTTTCAATGTAGGTCAAAAATTGTAAATCTCTCTGCATGCATGACCTGAACGACCGTTGTTTACTTTAAAATTGAAAAATAACACACGCAAGATCCGACCTTCTTCACCACCTTTTATTTTAACCGTATCTCTAACTTTGTAAGTGGCAATTTCCATGTTGTTGGTAAACTTTTTCAGTCTGTAGCAGACGATAGATCTGCACCAGACGACAGATGGGACATGACATCCTTGTTCTGTTGAACCAGATTTAGCAATCAATGTTCTAAAAGCGATAGCAAATGAACAAAACTGTAAGCATACTGTTTTAGTTTATTTCTTATTTCGTCGCTCAGGATTTTTTTGTCGGTATTGATCTAAGTGGTTGCCTATGAAGAGTACTAGAGTTCACCCAAGCAGATTATGTGTATTCTTTGTTGGTTTCTTTATTTCTTCAATGTTAAAATGTATGTAGATCGTTAGCTAAACGTGAGTTTGACTTTTATACCGCAGAATATCTTAATCGTTTAGCTGAAGAAAGAAGTCCCCAGTTAGGCCTAAAAAAAAAATAGGTGTGGTTACGGTAACCCGACCTACCCTATTTTTAGGGGCCGATCCTATAACTTTTTATTACATTTGTCAAAAAAAAAAAAAAAGTGCAAAAAACGCAATGAAAGCGAAAGCGCCCGTGTCGCACACTTATTTCCCTGTCAAGTAGGTTTAATTTGTACACATTAGAAAAAAAGTAAAAAAAAAAAAAAGTGATTGCCTACCTACCTACCCTATTTTTTTGGGCTATGTTACCGTAACCACACCTATTATTTTTTTTGGCCTTAACGATAAATATGCAGATGACCTTTATAAATTATTCAGTTGTACTCGGAGATCAAAGACAATGACCAAGTTGATTTCACTCATGAAATATTTCGAGGATGGTTGTTTTCTATGCAATTACCTAAAAAAAAAAATGTATTTTATCTTCTAATCCACATACTCCGCATGAGTGTGTGTATATGTGTGTGTGCGTAAGTGTGTGTGTGTGTGTGTGTACGTGTGTGTGTATGTGCGTGTACGTATGTGTGTATGTGTGTGTTTGGTGTGTGTGTGTGTATGTGCGCGCGCTCGTTTCTATCAATGTATTGGTAATTTAATCGCAAACACAGATGCAGATCCTTTCGCGAGGAGAAATACACTTCCTTTCATAAAACTCTCAAGCCCTTCCCGTCTAACCCACTCGATATAAAACAATAATTTTACGCACATTATGTATAGCGCCTGATTCTGACACGTGCATTCCGATTGGACTCCTTATCTTAGCCTCTTTGACACTAGTGACGCCGCATCACGGGGCATGCAATCCACCCCACTCTAAAAGACGTGTCAACCTCTTTAAAGTGTGTTTGATTAATGTACTTTCTTTGTATCTTCTTAAATTCAGTTCTTTTTTTCCATATTTTTTCGTACTATTTTTGGAAGTTTGCTTTTGTCATTGGTTCTCAGTGAATGGTGATATATACCTTTTTGATTTGCTATTGTCTCAAACAGAGAGACAAAGAGACAGAAAAAAAAATGAGAGAGACAAACACACAATCACCCACACACACACAAACACATGCACGCACGAACACACACACACACACACACACACATGCACGAACGCACGCACGCACGCACGCAAACACATGCACGGGGAGTACTGTTCACAGGACAGTGGGTTGTTATTTAAAGGTTGACATGTTTGGCCGTTACACTCATTTTTCAAAGGAAGGACCATTTTTTCCTTGTCAATCCGACTCGTGATATCGACGGCTACGATGATTATTGCATGAAACGTTCTGTGTTTGACAAGGTGGGTGTTTTTGTGTGTGTTCTTTTATTCGTGACTGCGATTTCAAAGTCTATCGTACTGATACGTGACACACAGACACAGACACAGACACAGACACACACAGACACACACAGACACACACACACACACACACACACACACACACACACACAAGAAGCATCGTGAGTGTTTCAGTGATTATGTTTCAGAGTGTTTCAATAGCGCAAAATGCAAGCGGCATGTTCCCTTCTCTGCTTCAAGGTGATATATCAGGAAGAGGCAGTTTCTGTCTCAGAGTCTCCCATTATATCTTGTTTAATAGCAGAACAGAAACCGGACCACATCTGAAAATAAATAATCATGTGGGCAATTAAATACATTTGATTTATTTTTTTACATTTCATTTCATTCACTTTACGATCCCATAAATGGGAAATTCGGATCGCTCCCTCCCAATTAATGGAAAGCCAGCAGCAACGAGAGAAGCGCTACCCCAGGTGCGTGCGTGTTTAGGTGTAATCAGCCTCCTGTAGGCCCCCTACTGATGGCAGAATGACCGTACCGAGGTCTTTTACGTGGTGAGACGGTGGTGGGACATGGTTAGGCCCGGCGCTCACCTATGTAATTTCAGCAGGAAAGACGACGCACTGCAGATTATCCCGGCCCGCTACACGTTGCGTGAAAAAAAACCAGGCCAAGTACTCGTCATAATCCCAATCGCAGCATCAATAATATGCAGTGCGCCGTCTGTGCCGCTGACTCTGCGAAGGTATATTCTGCCCATTACCGTCAATGAGTCTGCTTATAAAGTTGACCCGTGTTCATTAGGGCCAGGATTCGAACCCGTGACGGCCTAGGATCACTAGTCCAGTGCTCTACTCTACCAACTGTCGTCACGCTCATAAGATAATTGCCTATGTCATTTTTTGATGTTTTGATAAAAAGGCAAAAAAAATTCTTTGGTTTCTGAACAATCTGCCTATCACATTTTAGTTATAAGTTGCAAATTGCCTATCTGGAGCTGTTACCACGGGATGAACGTGAGATAAAGAGCTGACAGCAACATTTTCAATCAGCAAAACTGCATAACAACCCACAAAGAGCTTTTGCATACCGTCACATTATCAAAACAAAGTCTTCCGGTATTCATAAAGAAAAAGTGCCTAACTCAAGAAACGAAATCGGCAGTTTTGCTTATGTTACCGGCGTGGCAATGGTTTCCGTTGGTCTGAGAGTTTATACTCTCTAACACATGATAGATACCCTTCCAGTAGCTTCCCCATGTAGTTTCATTACAGAAATGCCTAACACTGAGATAGGTATTTTTCTTATGAGCGTGACGCTGTGCTACATGGCCCCCGGAGTTCTGATCAAATCTTATCAAGTCATTGCACTGGCGGCGATCAGAAACTGATTGGGGCTCTACAGAGGTCAATTGATCAAGAAAACTGCTCTCCCATTGATATTCATTTAAGGGCACAGTAAGCCTCCCATAAACCATCACAGATACTGTCAGGCTTTTACACACAATACAAACACACTTTCATTTACACGCTCACCGCTTTTGAACATCCTAGGTGCCCTCCGTAAAGAGCGAGCAATTTTCAAAGAATTTATTTTTGCGTGGTTTATCTTACCCCTGAGCCATCGTGAACTCGTGTGATCCAGTTTCTTTTTTTTCACAATGTGGTCGTCAGTTTGTGATTTTAATGCGACTCGCTGTAAGCTTATCTGCAATAGCACGTTATTGTGTACCTCTGAATCTAAACGCAACAAACGGCTGCGATTCACACGAACTAGAGCGGTGACAGTTGACTTAAGAGGAACGGGCGCTAGGCACAACCGTCGTCTGCTACGAGAAAGACGGTTTGCGTGATACGGTTTCCGGGCTTTTCTTTTTTCAAACTTTCAAAACTTCAAATTTTACTGATCTTGTCTTGATCAAAAAAAAGAATTCTTTATGATTTAAGAATGTTTGTGTAACAAGCTGTCAATTTATTATCTAGATTTTAAAAGTTAGTTCTAGCGCCAAAACGAGGCGCCTGATTTGTCGATCAGACGGTCCACGAAAATAAATTCTTTGAAAATTGCTCGCTCTTTACGGAGGGCACCTAGGATGTTTCCGTTTGGTGAGCGTTCAAATGGAAGGGTGTTTGTACTGTGTGTAAAAGCCTGACAATATCTGTGATGGTTTACGGGAGGTTTACTGTGCCTTTAATTTATTAGCACAGTTATAAAATATTGTCGAACCAAACATTACAGGGGTACTTACATTACAGCACAGTAAATGTCCCCTGAACTTTATACGGTCATTTTCGTCAGCTAACCTTCCCAAGATGGCTGCTTAGATAGTACTGCCCGCAGGCTCTGACACTCGTTCCAAAAGTCTCCAATGATTAAAGGCACCGTAAGCCTCCCGTAAACCATCACAGATACTGTCAGGCTTTTACACACAGTACAAACACCCTTCCATTTGAACGCTCACCGAACAGGAACACCCTCGGTGCCCTACGTAAAGAGCTAGCAATTTTCAAAGAATTAATTTTGCGGATTGTCTGTCAGACAATCGGACGGTGCTTTTTTGCGCTTCTGACCTAACTTTTGAAATCTAAATAATAAATTGACAGCTTGTTACACAAACATTCTTAAATCATAAAAGAAATCTTTTTTCATCAAGACAAGATCAGAACAATACGAAGTTTTGAAAGTTTAAAAAAAGATAGCCCGGAAGCAGGGTCACGCAAGGTCGTGGTTCTCGTAGCAGACGACGCTGCCTGGCGCCAGTTCCTCTGAACCGTTAACCGCCACTGCTCTAGTTCGCAGCCGTTTCAATGTTGCATTTCAGATTCAAAGGTACACAATAACGTGCTATTGCAGATAAGCTTACAGAGATTTGCATTGAAATGACAAACTGGCGGCTAAATTGTGAAAAAAGGGAAACTGGATTACACGGGTTCACGATGGCTCAGAGGTAAGATAAACCACACACAAATAAATTCTTTGAAAATTGCTCGCTCTTTACGGAGGGCACCTAGGATGTTCAAAAGCGGTGAGTGTTTAAATGAAATGGTGTTTGTACTGTGTGTAAAAGCCTGACAGTATCTGTGATAGTTTACGGGAGGCTTACTGTGCCTTTAAGCTCAGCGTGCGCGTTTGTGTGTGTGTGTTTGTCTGTGTTTGTGTGTGCGGGTGCGAATTCGTGCGTGCGCGTGATTGTGTGTGTGCATGTATATGTGTGTGTGTGTGTGTGTGTGTGTGTGTGTGTGTGTGTACGTGTGTGTGTGTGTGTGTGTGTATTTGTGTGTGTGTGCATGTGTGTGTGTGTGTGTGCATGTGTGTGTGTGTATGTGTGCGGGTGCGAATGCATGCGTGCACGTGAGTGTGAGTGTGTGTGTGTGTTTGTGTGTGAGTGTGTGTGTGTGTGTGTTTGTGTGTGTGTGTGTGTGTGTGTGTGTGTTCACAACTACATAACTGGGTTCCTTGCATTAACACACAAGCGTCCAACTGGGTTTAAAAAAAAAGTCGGTTCCAAAAATAGGGACCCACTTTTTTTACTACTGTTTCTAGAAGGAAAGTGTCAAATGAAGATTCTCAGAAGTTTTCAAGGCTGGAACCTTTTTGTGCACTTTAGTCAACTTTGTGTGTATATTAGTTCACACACCAAAGCGTGTGAAAAAGTTTCTGAGTTTCCGAAACACACAGCCCAAGGACAGATAACTCTAGTTACTGACGAGTTGCATTTTCAAGATGGCGACGCCTCGTCGATCCAAGGTAAGCGGGAAACTTAATTTTATGATTGTTTCATTATTAGGGAACAGAAACTGTATGTTTTTGTCATTGTTCTTTTTAATTTATTGTGAATAAGTGTTTTTGTGTAGGCTATATTATCTTGGGATGAGGCAGTGACTGATCGAACGGCGGAGATAGTATTGATCTATTTTTCACGCAAGAAAAATGCCTGTACTTTCTTCTTTCATGCTATTTGTGCGTTTAGTGCTGAATTTATGAGTAGGTAACTTGAGGATGGTGATAATAATATGGCATTTCTTAGCTAAGCTTACAGAAAACACGATTTGAAAAGACCGGCTGTCAATCCGATCTCTAATAGACGCAGGCTCAGGCTGTTCTTCTAGTTTCCACCCGCCTTCATCTTTTTGAAGATTCTGTTAGTGTTTAACACAGCACTCGGGGCAACACATAATATTGATAAACATGCACAACAAAATTGAATATTGACAGCATGCGCATGCATGTGTATATCATTGCTGTAAGTGTAATTGTTTGCATTTTATTTGCAGATGATTTCTTCAGCAAGCCATTATGACGGGTAATTCAAAGGTGAGAAGGCTCACGATTAATCAATGTCAGTGCATCCTGGCTGGTCCATGAGAGTGGGAAATCTGTGGGTTGATCTGTAACCAAATCAAACCAATAAATTTCATTTTTGTAGAGCTCCAGCCTGGCATTTAATATTATAAATGATGAGAAAGACTACATGGGTCATTGGGTGAACATTCCATTGTCAGAAATGTGTGATTGGGTTTGTTAATTGTTGGATGCTTAACGCCCAGTCCACAACTATAGGCGACCTCAGGGATGACTCATGATAGGGTTATTAAACGGGAAAATACAGGTGTATGGACATAGGGCGGCAGAAACAAAACACCCTCGCGGGGCCGGAGAATAAAGCGACCCCTGAAAACTAAAAGGGCTTAACCCCCTGTCCACCCTAACCGTTATGACTGCTTAAATGTTATGTCCCTCCGTTCGGTTGTTCATCTGGCTGTCTGTCCGTCTTACTGTCCGTGCACGCCGGAGAAAAATATAACTTTAAAGATGCACAGAGTTGAAGTCTAAATCAACAGTATTTTGATAATTATGTACACTTTATTAATATACTGGTAATGTTTATTTAGTAAAAAAACTTAATTTTGCACAAGATATCGCTGCGTACATATATGACCATTTTTACCTGCCGAAACAAATCACCTTACCTCTTGCTCTCACTGTTCTAGAACTGTGACGTCATTTCACATTTTCAGTACACTCTAGCTTAGTTACACACAGTCAATGTGAAGAAAGTCTCCTTTGACTGCCAAATTTTGCGATTCTGAATGTTGTTCAGTCAGCAGTTGTGAAAATAATAGTGAAATAAAGCAAGACCTGTTGCTGTTCTTCAACTTCAAGAATACCAGTATGAGTTGTATTGCAGTGATGCAAGCAAGGAATTAGTAAACAACCAACTGTATTTAGTGGAGTCTCATCAGGCTTTGGTGTGATCATGAAAACCGAATTCATACTACAGTAGAATCCCCTATTTACGACTTTGGAAAAACCTTGAAAATTAGGTCGTAAAAAAGGGGGGGGGGGGAGTCTTAAAATGGTTGTTTGAGTTTTTGGCCCGGGCGGTCATGAATTTGGTTGCAGTGTACAATGTATGTACTGTTATGTACTGTCAATGTACACACACAAACACACAGTTGCAGTTTACAGTCCTATCTACACACACACACACCCAAACACATTACAGCAGAACAACTTTAACTCAAGTTTCAAAGAAAATTTACTCATGGCGTAATGCTCGCTCCCCGCCGAGTGAAGCACATTTGACATTGTGGCGCAACCAGTAAAATCCGAATGTCCTGCTCGATAGAAAGCATAACGACTTTTCTCCCGAATCATGTTTCTGCTCACAGGAATGTTTCTTCGCCGTGCATCGCTAAACTTGTCTCATACATGATCGTTGAGGTCTTCGTACAGGCACCTTTCTTTGCGTACTTTCGCTTCGCTATCCTTCTCCCCATCTTGATAACACCGAGTCTTTATTCTTGACGATACACAGGATTTGCGTCTTCCCGACTCCTAAGTAAGTCGCCACGGATTGCCATTTCGCTCGATTAGCGATTACTTTATTACCTCTCTACTCAAGAGTTGGCGCTTTTCTCTTTATTTCGCGAATTCAGCTTAGACACGTTTTGATAACATAATCATAGATTCTGTAATAATAATAATAATAATAATAATAACGATTACTTATATAGCGCGTAAACCTCGTGGTGACGAGCCCAGAGCGCTTTACACTTACACAATCATAATACAAACAAGGAAAGAGAACTAAATCCGAATAAATTCAAACATGGCATCTGTGGCATAGGCCTATCACTCACAGTCACATTTATATTTGAAAAAAATTCACCTACTGCCCGTTGAATCATGAATGCACTGTTACGAGAATTAATAAACACTTAAAGCAGATGCCATCAGAATCTGAATGTCTAAACTCTAAAAGAAACATTTACAACAGGGCATGGTTTTCTAGTTTGCTTACTTTTTTTTTATAAAGACTTACAAAGTGCTCGCAATTGTCTCTTTTGGTACACTCTAAGTCATTACGGTAGCCCACCAAGTACTGTTATGATGTCAAGTCTTATGTCAAGCACCAAGTCCAAAATTTCCAGGTGTGCTCATTCACTTTTGATAAATAAAAATAATACAAATTGGCGATGCTCATTTTTGTGAAATTATTTTCAGATTGATATAAAAGCAACTTCATTCTACCTCTGTTAATTTTCCCTTCGTACTACTTCAGTGCATCTTTAGTTTAAAGTGAGGCCACCTCCAAAACTATGTTCATACCTCAACCATGATGTTGGATCTAGGCTGTTTGCATTCTTCAATTTCTTGTCAGCTGAATTTTCCTCTCAGCATTAATATTGACAGTTCTGGCTCTCCACTACTTGAACCTTTTGTTTTTCAACAGGGTGTCACATGGTGCCAAAGAGACCCATGAAACCAGGGTATCCAAAGCGTCGGCAGAGAGGCAAAAGAGGAGGGAAAAGAGGACGTTCGAGTCTTCATACTCATCACTACCTTCTAGGTTAGCCTCATTTTCATTGTCTTTTGCACATGGGATCAGCTCCATGATTAGCTAGGTCTACGTTTCCCAGGTGTATGTTCCTTCAGGTCTCTATTCCTCGAGTCCTTTATTTCCCCCCATTCCCTCTGGTCTCAGTTCCCCAGGTGTATGTTCCCTCCAGGGCCAGGGAACAAAGCCCTGCGGGACATTAACCAGGGGAAACACGGACCTGCTCCCATTGTGTCCTTGGGCTGAAGGCTCACGCTCCTATTTGTGACCAAGTGTAACCATGCTAGCCTTTCACACTTGTAAAAAACTTGGTCTGCATCGTTTTAAGATAAAGCAAGGACTTGGTTTAGATTTTGTTCTGACATGTTAGATAGTGCCTATATTGTTTTGTTTCCATCTGACTATGACTGCCTAAATGTCATCCGTTCATCTGTCCCTCCATCCGGTTGTCCATCGGGCTGTCTGTCCATCTAACTGTCCGTCCGTCTGGCTACATGTCTGGGCACGATGGGGTTGTCTGTCCCTCCATCAGGTTGTCCGTCTGGCTGTCCGTGCACGCCGGGGAAAAATACAACTTTAACGTGAGGTCACCTCCAAAACTAAATATTTCATACCTCAACAGACTGTCCATGATGTTGGAATGACTTGGATCTAGTCTGTTTGCATTCTTGTCAGCTGAATTTTCCTCTCAGCATTAGTATTGACAGTTCTATATCTCCACTACTTGAACCTTTTGTTTTTTAACAGGTTGTCACATAGTGCCAGAGAGGACAATCAAACCAGGGTACTCAAAGCGTCAGCAGAGAGGCATGAGAGCCCAGGACAAAAGAGGCCGTATGAGTTTTCATCCGATTCTTCATACTCACCACCACAATCTAGGTTAGTCTTATCTTCATTGTCTTTTCTGTCCGGGATCACTTACACGATAACCCATGTCCATGTTCCCCAGGTCCATGTTCCTTCAGGTCTATGTTTGCCCAGGTCTGTGCACAGGCGGAAGGTATCGTTCACTGGACCACTACTTTCATAGAAAGACTACAAGGTATGTCACTCAGCTTCAAGTCGTCTGTGTTCTTGGAGTCGCTTCCTGCGGACAATTTTTGTGTTCAAGGCGGTTTGCCTCTTCCAACAGTCTGTGTAAGGTCAAATAAATACAGTTGAATGATTGTTTTAACTACATCATACATGTATCTTTAATTTTCAGCTGCCGTCTGCTGCAAGTTGTTTTTAACCATCATTTTGACGAATTTTCGTTTGCGAACCGCTACCTGTATTTGGGAAGAAATCATGCATCCCGCACCGAATATGCATACGGGTGCTCATTGGTCTAAAACATATGTAAATATTGCAGCGAAGGGAAGCTACCCACGGGAGTTTCACTTTAGGTTTTTGTTAGGTTTTTGGTGAAGAACCGTTTGCCAAATCAAAAATAATCATCGAATATCCGGTTATTAACCAATGAGCGCATCGCACTACCAACTCCTCGGACCTACAACTGTTCAGCTTTCCCACGGGATCTAAGTGATATGCCGGCGACAGACGCGTTTGGTCGCACAAAATACGGTGCAGCGGACAGGCAGCTAAACATAAAAGGTACAGATAGTTAGAACATTCATTTATCCTGGCATTTGTAAAGTTACAAAGAATCTCGACATTGGCAATTATTATTTGCATAATTTTTTTTGAAGTTAGTGGAGCAAGACTCGAAGCTGAGTGTCATACCTTGTAGTCTTTCTATGAAAGTAGTGGTCCAGTGAACGATACCTTCCGCCTGTGGTCTGTGTTCCCTTGGGTCTATGTTCCTTCAGGTATATATGTTTGCCCAGGTCTATGTTTCATAAGCCAGAAACACAGTCGATCAACTGCAGTTGTCCGAGAGAACCACAGTAATCCGACATTATCGGGTTTCACAAACAAAATTTCAGTCGGCCGACTGCGGGTCATCTCACCTGAAGTCGGCCAAACACGGTGATGCTCTCCCCCCAACACTGTGTTCGGCTTACTGCGGTAAACCGAAAATAAATGTAATTATCCGCACAGTCAATGACACAATGACAATGCTCACACTTTGATTATGTTTTCTCTGGCCGATATGAATGCGTGATGTGATGTGTAAAACAATTCCATCTCAAACGGCATAAATAAATCCCTGCGCCTTGAATATATGCGCAATATAAATTGTATAAAATAAAAATTTAAAATTTTTAAAAAATAAATCCCTGCTCTTAGAACTGTACCCACGGAATACGCGCGACATAAGCCTCATACTGATTGACTTTTTTGGATTGTGAGCCAAACCTTGTGATTGTTCTTCGAAATGTATCTATCATGACGCAGTAATCCAGGAGACAAGTCAGGGTTATGTCTTGAAGACGTCACATTATGGCGTACAGGGGTCGACACTAACTTATTTGGCCTGGGGCCACACTGGCCCCAGAAATGGAAATTGCTGGGGCGGAAAAAAAAAATCTGGGGCCCACTCTCAGTATTCACGTGCGGCAATGCATTGTCTGTTTTTCTTCATCGTACTGAAGCCAGGGAAATTCTTTCAACCATTTGACATTGAAATTACGACAGCGCTTCGCGCTTTTGGCTGCATCGGTCTCCTTTTTTCGTTTCTCTCCACCCTGTTCTTCATCTTCATTTCCATGTCTTTTTACACCAGGGATGTGTCGCCACATTTTGCGTTTGGCATTTGAAGGCGATACTTATCTCTCACGCTAAAGAGCGCAATCTGGGAGTTATTTCCCTTACGACATTGTCCTTCGACGATTTGAATGGTTTTTTTTCTTGACTGCGGCATTGATCGTAACGCAAATTTCAGTGACGACTTTGACTGGCGATTTTTAGTGATTGGCTCTGCTGGCATTAGAATTTTCGGTTTGTCATTGTTGGAATTTATCCTGGGGCGGAGTGGGCCCCAAGCTTCGGCAATGTTTGGGGCGGAACACAAAACTCTGGGGCGTTCCGCCCCCCGCCCCCGCTAGTGTCGAACCCTGGCGTAAGAGGGTTAGACGTCACGCGAAGGAATTACTGAAAGTCTCGATCATTGTTATTTTGAGCGGGCCGAGACTAGTTTTTTCTTCCATCGCCATTTCCACGTGCAAATGAGCAAACGGAAGTGGTAATGTTGCTAAATTTAGCCCTCGACTTGGCCATTCGGATTACTGTACAGTTGGTTGACTGCGGTTGTCCGCGGGTGACGGTGATTCGCTCATGAAACGCGCTTTTCGGTGACCCGGCGATCAACCACAGTCGATCGACTGGGCCCCAGGGGCCAGTTTCATAAGATAGCAGTGAACCGACTGACAGTCGATCGACTGCCCAGTCGATCGACTGTGGTTGATCGCCGAGGTCACCGAAAAGCGCGTTTCATAAGAATGAAAACTATTGCACGGAATCAAGTAATTTTTGTTGTCACAAGTTTTCCCCAAACTGGTCTTTGATGTAATGAAAAAGGCAAAGTAGTGACTTCATTAGTTTGCCCAGGTTCCAAAATATAATGAGTCCCCCTCGTATTGCTTTGTTTCTAGCTGACTATGACTGCCTAAATGTCATCCGTTCATCTGTCCCTCCATCAGGTTGTCCGTCTGGCTGTCCGTGCACGCCGGGGAAAAATACAACTTTAACGTGAGGTCACCTCCAAAACTATAATTTATTTCATACCTCAACAGACTGTCCATGATGTTGGAATGACTTGGATCTAGTCTGTTTGCATTCTTGTCAGCAGAATTTTCCTCAACATTAATATTGACAGTTCTATATCTCCACTACTTGAACCTTTTCTTTCAACAGGTTGTCACATAGTGCCAGAGAGGACCATCAAACCAGGGTACCCAAAGCGTCAGCAGAGAGGCGTGAGAGCCGAGGACGAAAGGAGAAAAAAGAGGCCGTTCGAGTCTTCATCCGATTCTTCATACTCACCACCACCATCTAGGTTAGTCTTATCTTCATTGTCTTTTCTGTCCGGGATCACTTACACGATTACCCATGTCCATGTTCCCCAGGTCCATGTTCCCCCAGGTCTATGTTCCTTCAAGTCTATGTTCTCTTAGGTCTATGTTCCTTCAGGTATATGTTTGCCCAGGTCTCTGTTCCCTGAGGTTTATATTTTCCACCATGATTATGTTTTCTCTGGTCTCAGTTCCCTAGTTCTAAATTCCCTGGGTGTATGTTCCCTCCAGGCCCAGGAAACAAAGCCCTGCACAACATTAACCAGGGGAAACAGACCTGCTCCCATAGTGACCTTGGGCTGAAAGCTCACGCTCTTGTTTGTGACCAAGAGTAAACCATGCTTGCCTTTCACACTTGGAGAAAACTGGGTCTGTATCATTTTAAGATAAAGCAAGGACTTGGTTTAGATTTTGTTCTGACATGTTAGATAGTGCCTATATTGCTTTGTTTCCATCTGACTATGACTGCCTACATGTTATCCCTTCATCTGTCCCTCAATTTGATTGTCCGTCTGGCTGTCTGTCCATCTGACTGTCCATCTGACCGTCCGTCTGGCTGGTTGTCCGTCTGCTGTCTGTCTATATGACTGGCTGTCCATTTGTCTGTCTATCTGACGGGTTGTCTGTCCATCTGACTGTCCGTCCGTCTGGCTGTCCCTGCACACCGGGGAAACCTAAAACTTTAATGTGCGGTCACCTCCAAAACCATGTTTCATACTTTAACCAGGCTGTCCATGATGTTGGAATGACTTGGATCTAGTCTGTTTGCATTCTTGTCAGCTGAATTTTCCTCTCAGCATTAATATTGACAGTTCTGGCTCTCCACTACTTGAACCTTTTGTTTTTCAACAGGGTGTCACACAGTGCCAGAGAGGACCATGAAACCAGGATAGCCCAAGGGTCAGCAGAGAGGCATGAAAGCCGAGGTCGAAAGAGGAAGAGAGTAAAGAGGCCGTTCGAGTCTTCACCGATTCTTCATACTCACCACCGCCATCTAGGTTAGCCTTATCTTCATTGTCTGTTTGTGTCTGGATTCAGCTTCATCATTACCCAGGTCTGTGTTTCCCCAGGTCTATGTTTCTCCAGGTCCGTTTCTAAGGTCTGTGTTCCCCCAGGTCTGTGTTTCCCCAGGTCTGTGTTCCCCCAGGTCTGTGTTCCCCCAGGTCTGTTCCTCAGGTCTGTGTTCCCAGACCTGCCTACCCTTACGATTTGGGCGTAACTTACTACGAATGTTAACCCAAACTACGCCACCATGCTTTCCAGAATGAAAGTACGATTTTTAAGAATCCAAAAGTATGATTTTTTGCATCTTATCTCGAAGTAAATCCGATCAGTATAGTTGTTTTCGCAGAGCTTGAGTTTGCGCCTGCGCGAGATCATTTAGGCAATATCCGGTCATTTCCGGTCTGTTCAGCCACAAACAAGATAGACGCTGCCGTTCGCATTACAATGAATTAGCGACGCGTGAAAATCTGAGTCCCCACGAGACAGACGAATCTGACGAGGAAGCTTGTCACAGTGGTGGTAAAAGGATTGCTGTGAGAAAGAAGACAGCCATTCAACAGAAATACAAAGGCAGCTAAATGAAATCGTGGCCATGCCTAGGACCTTAATCAAAAGGACCAAAGCACGTCTTGTGTTCCCTTTGCCACAGTGACTTTTCGTGTGCACACATTGGAAAATATGACTGTGCATAGCACATCGGGACAGATTATCACAAGGATGCAGTACAGAGAGCTCATAGAAACAAAAAGACGTTCAAATTACCTGTTTCTTTATCAGGAAGTTGAGTGATACAGTAACAAAACTGGAGGGAGAAATTATCCGAGCAGAAGACTTAGTGTCAATGTGCAAAATGATTGCCGAATGGAACCTGATTACACTTTCTTCCAACAGATTACTCTTTTTGGCTTGACTCATTACACCTTGTAATTTTGGGGGTAGGCAGGTCTGTGTTCCCCCAGGTCTGTTCCTCAGGTCTGTGTTTCCTCAGGTCTGTGTTCCCCCAAGTCTGTGTTTCCCCAAGTCTGTGTTTCCCCAGGCCTGTTCCTCAAGTCTGTGTTCCCCCAGGTCTGTTCCTCAGGTCTGTGTTCCCCCAGGTCTGTGTTCCCCCAGGTCTGTGTTCCTCGGGTCTGTTCCCCCAGGTCTGTGTTTCCTCAGGTCTGTGTTCCCCCAAGTCTGTGTTCCCCCAGGTCTGTTCCTCAGGTCTGTGTTCTCCCAAGTCTGTGTTCCCCCAGGTTTGTTCCTCAGGTCTGTGTTCCCCCAAGTCTGTGTTTCCCCAGGTCTGTTCCCCCAGGTCTGTTTCCCTATGTCTGTGTTCCCCAAGGTCTGTTTCTCAGGTCTGTGTCCCCCCAGGTCTGTGTTTCCCCAGGTCTGTCTTCTTCTTCTTGTCGTTCGCCAATGCTAAACGTGGAGTCCAGCTCTGGTAATGAAGCTGGTGGTCTTATGAAGAGCCTCCACAGGTCCATGCAGCTTCTCATGAAGGGGCACCGGCCTGGTCCAGATCTCTCTCCTCAGGGGCTGGAGATTCCTGCAGTCCTGCAGGATGTGGGCTGCATCCTGCTCTGCGTCTCCACAGGGACACATGGGGGAGGGCACGGCTCGCAGTTTTTTGTGCAGGTGTTGTTGCATTCTGTTGTGCCCTGTTCTCAGGCGAAAAATGACTACCTGTTCAGGTCTTGACAGTTGGTGGTTGCTGTCGTGCGTTGGGGGGGGGGGGGGGGGGGGGGGTTTAAGCAGAGACTTTATGACGGTTTTCATCTCTGTGGAGCTCACTGGGTTTTCTTCTTGTTCGTCCTCCGCACCCAGTTTGGCCATTTTATCCGCTTGTTCGTTCCCCTCTATCCCGCAGTGTTAGGGGACCCACTGCAATATCAATCAATCAATCAATATGAAGCTTATATAGCGCGTATTCCGTGGGTACAGTTCTAAGCGCTTGTCGAATACAGTCTTCAGACAAGTGATGTTATGAAGTGTCGTTGTAAGCTGAGGCAGTTTGTTGTTGTTGACTGCTTGCAGCACAGACAAGGCATCAGTCAGGAAGACAACTTGGGTGTCGGGATTGACCTTGCTGCTGATGGTATTGGCTGCGTGGATAAGCGCTTCTACCTCTGCTCTGTAGTTGGTGCAATGGAGGCCAGTTGGTATAGCCTCTGCTTGCCACTCTCCACTGGGGTGTTGGATGTAGACACCAGCTCCTCCTCTCTTGACGGCATCTGTGGCGGACCCATCTGTAAAGACCCGCATCCATGCTTCTTGGGGGTATCTTTCGTCGAGCATGGCAAGTGTCACCTGGCTTTCTTCTGCACATCGCTCTGTTCATCTTTTGTTGTGAGATGAGGAACTGTGGTCTGGATGGACACGTTTTCAAGGTTGTTTTTCCAGGGTGGTTCTTCAAGGGAGAAGTGTGATGGGTGAACCAGTTCAGGCATCTTTGCTTGGTGTTCTCTCTTCAGGGCCCGTGTCTCAGTTGCAAAGCTTGATCTCTTTAGCCTGCCAGAAGAGAGCTGCTTTATCCTTGCATTCATTTGGTGGTCTGGAATGCACTGGTACTTGATGTCTTGTACCATCGCTTTGCATTCTCTTCTCTTGCTGAGTGGAGGTATGCCGGTCACCTGTTGCATCTTGTCTATTGGGGTTGTCTTCATAGCGCCTGTGATGATTCTCATCGCTTGATTTTGGACTATCTCTAGGGTTTGAAGGTGCGTCTTGGCTGCTGTCATCCAAGAGCTAGATCCGTACTCAAGGTGAGGTCGTACGGTCCCCTGGTACACTGTCTTGAGGATCTTTTCGTTTGCGCCCCATTGTGATCCTGCCAGTTTCCTCATGATGTTCAGTTTTCTTCTGGCTTTTGCTTCCGCATTCATGATGTGATGTTGCCATGTCATGCGTTTGTCATATGTGACTCCGAGGTAAGTTTGCTGGTCTTCAAACTTCAGTGGCGTGTCACCCAACGTCAGTCTTCCAGGTTGTACTTTGGCGGAGAGTGTGAAGAGAGTAGCTGTTGTCTTGTCTCTGTTGATGGTTACACACCAGTTGTCTGTCCAAGCTGCAACTTTCTCGAGGGCAAGTTAATTGCATCCTGTAGGTCGCAGTTGTTGCATGCTCCTCAGTGCACCAGAGAACAAGGTCATCAGCATACAGTGCTGCATGGACTCTACTGGGCAACTCGGGCATTCAACAGAAATACAAAGGCAGCTAGCTAAATGAAATCGTGGCCATGCCTAGGACCTTAATCAAAAGGACCAAAGCACGTCTTGTGTTCCCTTTGCCACTGTGACTTTTCGTGTGCACACATTGGAAAATATGACTGTGCATAGCCAGGGCCTAGCATTGTAAGCTGTTCGGCTTACTTTACGCCGAAATAACATCTCCAGTACGCGGAACTCGATTTGGTGTACTCCGAAATGCAAAAACCTGTTATTCCCAAACGGTAAACCCAAACAGTCCCAGCTTTCGTTTTGTGCGCTGTTCGGTTCAATTCTCAATCGGTTTGACAGTTTGCTTGAGCACGCACTTCCTGTGGCATCGCGCGACCATGCTTTGTGCCGGTGTTTTGTGGCTCTAGACTTGAAATAATGTCTCGAAGCGACATTGTTGAACGTGGTCAGCCATTCAGTGACAAAGAATCTAGGTATTCCTGGAAGTGGGAATGGCACTTTCAGGCCAAATAACACAAGATTGTCAGTTTTCTTGTTTTCTGTCTGTGTTTTGCTTGTTGGTGAAGGCATAATTTAGTTGCTCAATCTTCTTGGGGGGGGGGGGGGTGGGGTCATTTTAGGTAAAAAAACTCAATTTATTTTTCAAATTTTCTATGAGTTTTTTTCTATTTCACCACTATATATATTTATATTTCTTCTTTTTTTTCCCCCACCAGGGGCCAGACCCCCGCCTTTGTAAGCTGAACTCACTTTTTCCAATGCTAGGCCCTGATAGCACATCGGGACAAATGATCACAAGGATGCAGTACAGAGAGCTCATAGACGTTCAAATTACCTGTTTCTTTATCAGGAAGTTGAGTGATACAGTAACAAAACTGGAAGGAGAAATTATCCGAGCAGAAGACTTAGTGACAATGTGCGAAATGATTGCCGAATGGAACCTGAATACACTTTCTTCCAACAGATTACTCTTTTTGGCTTGACTCATTACACCTTGTAATTTTGGGGGTAGGCAGGTCTGTGTTCCCCCAGG
Source organism: Littorina saxatilis (assembly GCF_037325665.1). Taxonomy (NCBI): domain Eukaryota; kingdom Metazoa; phylum Mollusca; class Gastropoda; order Littorinimorpha; family Littorinidae; genus Littorina; species Littorina saxatilis. The sequence goes on from NC_090248.1 coordinate 10,523,703, forward strand.
TCTGTTCCTCAGGTCTGTGTTTCCCCAGGTCTGTTCCTCAGGTCTGTGTTCCCCCAAGTCTGTGTTTCCCCAGGTGTGTTCCTCAAGTCTGTGTTCCCCCAGGTCTGTTCCTCAGGTCTGTGTTCCCCCAGGTATGTGTTCCCGCAGGTCTGTGTTTCCCCAAGTCTGTGTTTCCCCAGGTCTGTGTTCTCCCAGGTCTGTTCCTCAGGTCTGTGTTCTCCCAAGTCTGTGTTCCCCCAGGTTTGTTCCTCAGGTCTGTGTTCCCCCAAGTCTGTGTTTCCCCAGGTCTGTTCCCCCAGGTCTGTTTCTCAGGTCTGTGTTCCCCAGGTCTGTTTCCCTATGTCTGTGTTCCACAAGATCTGTTTCTCAGGTCTGTGTTCCCCCAGGTCTGCTCCCCAAGGTATGTGTTCCCCCAGGTCTGTGATCCCCCAGGTCTGTGTTCCCCCAGTTATGTTTCTCAGGTCTGTGTTCCACCAGGTCTGTTCCTCAGGTCTGTGTTTCCCCAGGTCTGTTCCCCAGGTCTGTGTTCCCCCAAGTCTGTGTTCCCCCTGGTGTGTTCTTCAGGTCTGTGTTCCTCCAGGTCTGTTCCTCAGGTTAGTCATCCCCCAGATCTCTGTTCCCTGAGGTCTAATTTCCTCTGTGTCTCTATTTCCCAAGGTCTATATACTAATAAATAATGTTGTGTGTGTGTGTGTGTGTGTTTTTTTTTAATGATTAATGTGTCCATCACCTTCGCAATATACTCTCACTCTCTCTTTCTCTCTCTGTTTTTTCCCTCTATGTCACTCAAACTTTGCTTGCAACAACTGCATTTTTGAATATAATTCTTCCTGTCCAATTGTTGTGAGTAAGATTATGTTGTCTCACACTCTTACCCTAACCTTTGTGGGATGTTGTATTCTGCAGATTCAGGATGCCGATCATCTCTTTGCCAGCCAAAGCAAGTCCTTTCAAGTGACCATTCAAGTGACCATTCAAGTGACCATTCAAGTGTTCAGTTTCCTGCTCTACTCAAAGAGGCACTGTCAGGTGGGGGGGGGGGGGGGGGGGTGGGGGCGGAGATAAATGCAAAAAACATTGTTGTATTTTTTGCCAACAAGTCAATGTAAAAATGTCTACCCACCTTGAATGAGTTCACAAAGAAGAGCCAGAGGTAGCTCAGATTTTGGCAGTGAAAAAAGAAACTTGCTTCGCCGACAAGCTTACCTTGGATCCACGAGTCGTCGCCATCTTGAAACTGCAACTCGTCAGTAACTAGAGTTATCTGTCCTTGGGCTGTGTGTTTCGGCAAGTCGGAAACTTTTTCACACGCTTTGGTGTGTGAACTAATATACACACAAAATTGACGAAAGTGCACAAAAAGGTTCCAGCCTTGAAAACTTCTGAGAACCCTCATTTGACACTTTTCTGCTAGAAACAGTAGTAAACAAAGTGGGTCCCTATTTCATAACCGACTT